>NC_135236.1:619398813-619698813 GCF_051348905.1 Ranitomeya variabilis | reverse complement strand
TCTTTTTAATCCAGCGCAGACCGCCATCACTTCTTTCAGCCAGGACTCGTCTCTGCACAAAATAACACAGTTATCTAGAGCACCGCTTCCAGAGCACATTCCCCACTTTTTCCCTTTCTTCTACACTGCACATCTGAATAGACATTCACCCACCATTAATATATACTGTAATTGGTTATTATGCAACCCACCATTCCAAATATAAATTATAATATGCCACTGAGCCCCTTCTAGCTATACATAGCCACTTTCCCCATTTAATATATAAATTAATTAGCACCTGTACTCTTTCCCCAATTTATTTCCAGTCACTTTATCCTCAACGATCCCACTATGTACCTCCCGCACTAACCCTAACTCCGATTCATTATAGTTACATGCCCCTTCTGCCTCAATTCATTGTCATGTCTTCTCTCTCCCACCCTCTATTCATTATAATCTGCTCTTCCCCCACCCTCAAAATTCATTATTTGCTCTCCCTACCTTCCATACACCATTGGCTCTCCCCACCCCCACCTTCAATTCAATTGCTGTCCACCATCCCTCACACTCACTTGATGAACAGTCCCCATCACCCCCACTTCATCATTTGCAGTCCACCTTACTTCATCATTTAGTCGACTATTCCCCCTTCACTTCATCTGCAGTCCCCCTTACTTTATCATTTGCAGCCCCCTATCATTTCATCATGTGCAGTGCCCCCTCAAACACACTGCATCATCTGCAGCCCCCTATCATTTCATCATGCGCAGTGCCCCCTCAAACACACTTCATCATGCGCAGTGCCCCTTCAAACACACTTCATCATCTGCAGCCCCCTATCATTTCATCATGTGCAGTGCCCCCTCAAACACACTTCATCATCTGCAGCCCCCTATCATTTCATCATGCGCAGTGCCCCCTCAAACACAATTCATGATCTGCAGCCCCTATCATTTCATCATGCGCAGTGCCCCCTCAAACACAATTCATGATCTGCAGCCCCCTATCATTTCATCATGCGCAGTGCCCCCTCAAACACACTTCATCATCTGAAGCCCCCTATCATTTCATCATGCGCAGTGCCCCCTTAAACACACTTCATCATCTGCAGCCCCCTATCATTTCATCATGCGCAGTGCCCCCTCAAACACACTTCATCATCTCCAGCCCCCTATCATTTCATCATGCGCAGTGCCCCCTCAAACACACTTCATCATCTGAAGCCCCCTATCATTTCATCATGCGCAGTGCCCCCTTAAACACACTTCATCATCTGCAGCCCCCTATCATTTCATCATGCGCAGTGCCCCCTCAAACACACTTCATTATCTGCAGCCCCCTATCATTTCATCATGCGCAGTGCCCCCTTAAACACACTTCATCATCTGCAGCCCCCTATCATTTCATCATGCGCAGTGCCCCCTCAAACACACTTCATCATCTGCAGCCCCCTATCATTTCATCATGCGCAGTGCCCCCTCAAACACACTTCATCATCTGCAGCCCCCTATCATTTCATCATGCCCAGTGCCCCCTTAAACACACTTCATCATCTGCAGCCCACTATCATTTCATCATGTGCAGTGCCCCCTCAAACACACTTCATCATCTGCAGCCCCCTATCATTTCATCATGCGCAGTGCCCCCTCAAACACAATTCATGATCTGCAGCCCCTATCATTTCATCATGCGCAGTGCCCCCTCAAACACAATTCATGATCTGCAGCCCCCTATCATTTCATCATGCGCAGTGCCCCCTCAAACACACTTCATCATCTGAAGCCCCCTATCATTTCATCATGCGCAGTGCCCCCTTAAACACACTTCATCATCTGCAGCCCCCTATCATTTCATCATGCGCAGTGCCCCCTCAAACACACTTCATCATCTCCAGCCCCCTATCATTTCATCATGCGCAGTGCCCCCTCAAACACACTTCATCATCTGAAGCCCCCTATCATTTCATCATGCGCAGTGCCCCCTTAAACACACTTCATCATCTGCAGCCCCCTATCATTTCATCATGCGCAGTGCCCCCTCAAACACACTTCATTATCTGCAGCCCCCTATCATTTCATCATGCGCAGTGCCCCCTTAAACACACTTCATCATCTGCAGCCCCCTATCATTTCATCATGCGCAGTGCCCCCTCAAACACACTTCATCATCTGCAGCCCCCTATCATTTCATCATGCGCAGTGCCCCCTCAAACACACTTCATCATCTGCAGCCCCCTATCATTTCATCATGCCCAGTGCCCCCTTAAACACACTTCATCATCTGCAGCCCACTATCATTTCATCATGCGCAGTGCCCCCTCAAACACACTCCATCATCTGCAGTCTCACTCCCCCCCACAGAAAAAAACAAGAGAAAGGATATGCACATACAAGGGATCAACCTGAATATTCCACTTTATTTAAATGACTTATATAAACAAGGCAAAAAAAAGGGGCAACACATTTAAAAACATTTAAAAACCACAAAAGGCTAAATAGCCCAAACATAATCACCCCAAACAGACCCAATGATGCAATGATGGCAGTGCTCTTACAGGATATATAAATAGATTAAATACAAATCTCCAAATACGCAAACTCTCATGTTAATCAAAAAATATATACAATACAATAGGCTGCCAGCTGACCCATCAAAAAAGGGCTTGTTCTAAATATTTATAGGACATAGGAGATACTGGTGAGTATCTTGTCCCCATAGTTTAATACAAATCCAGTATAGCCCCTATGTGTCCTGTCAACCCTATGTAACGTACAATTAAAGTGCACTACCGACTAAGCACCCCCTGGGTGCTCAGGGGAGAGGGCTCAGGAAGACGCTCTAGCAGCGTCGATACGCGTGGGGCCTTCTCACTCCTCACGGACTGTATTTGGTATCATGCTACTGCTCTGGCAAATCTGACCACCATTATGGAATTGAGATGCCGGCCGCTCCAACAGCGTTTGTGTTATTTTGTGAGATATTTTGCTTAGGCTGGTCACTATACTTGTGTGATATTGCGGTCAGTATGATTCTTTAATACTTATATGCCAAGGGGTGCTTAGTCAGTAGTGCACTTTAATTGTACGTTACATAGGGTTGACAGGACACATAGGGGCTATACTGGATTTGTATTAAACTATGGGGACAAGATACCCACCAGTATATCTCCTATGTCCTATAAATATTTAGAACAAGCCTTTTTTGATGGGTCAGCTGGCAGCCTATTGTATTGTATATATTTTTTGATTAACATGAGAGTTTGCGTATTTGGAGATTTGTATTTAATCTATTTATATATCCTGTAAGAGCACTGCCATCATTGCATCATTGGGTCCGTTTGGGGTGATTATGTTTGGGCTATTTAGCCTTTTGTGGTTTTTAAATGTTTTTAAATGTGTTGCCCCTTTTTTGCCTTGTTTATATAAGTCATTTAAATAAAGTGGAATATTCAGGTTGATCCCTTGTATGTGCAGCGACTCACTTCCTCCTGTGTGTGCACGGAGCTCCGACTTCTCCTGCTCTTAGCTGCTATCCCGGCAGAGAAGGAGAGACGGGGGGAGGTGCCGGGACAGTGCAGAGCTGTGAGCAGCCGGAGAAACTGAAGAGCTGCACATGGACAGATCAGCCGCCCCTGCACCACAGAGGAGATTGTGTGTGTGTGTGTGATGTGTGTGTGTGTGAGATTTACTGAAGGTTCACACCAAGAAAGGAACATTTGGCAACAGCATTCAGTATTGTCAAAGGCTAATTGGACTATTAAACTAGGTATTCAAAAATTAAAAACGTGTCTTGTTTTTAAATGTTTTTTTTTTAAAATAACACATTTTACCCTCCTTTACTGAAAGGATAGGACAATAAAAAGAGATGCAATTATAATATCACTTAGGCTGCTTTCACACATCAGTTTTTTGCCATTAGTCACAATCTGGCAAATTAAAAAAAAAAACGGATCCTGCAAATGTTGCCGCCTGATCCGTTTTTTTCTCATAGACTTGTATTAGCAATGGATTGCAACGAATGGCTTCACGATTCATCCGTCGTTCGCCGGATAGTCAAAAATTGTTTATCCGGCGGCTGGAGAAAACGGACATAGCAACGTTTTTTGTGTCCGTCGAAAAAACAGACAGCGACAAATCCGTTACTGTCTGTCGCTTTCTAGAATGGATGTCGGATCCGTCAAATGGTGGAATATGGAGATGGATTCCTTTTTTTTACCTGAGCATGCTCCGATTTTTTTTAGGATCCAATTAATTGGATCAGCTCTTCGGATCCGGTAAAAAAATGGCATCAGTTTTTCACAATCTGCGACGAATCCATTTATTTCAACATTCGACGGATTGTGACTGATGGCAAAAAACTGAAGTTTTAAAGCAGCCTTATGGCTGTCTGTCTCATAAGTCATGAAGCAAACTTTCTGTGACACAAACCGTGATTTCGCAGAGAATCATGGATGCATCATGGTCACACTGACTCTTTAGGGCCATCTCTTCCTTATTACTTTAAATCTTTGTATTATTATACAAACGCTGAGACTACTACTGTCATTTCCAGTATTATTTGGCGCTACGGTCGTATACCACAATCAGATTTATACCTTTCTCTCCCTATCTGTAATAATGAGCTATGCGCTCTGACCTTCTACATCTAGGTTGTAAAACCTAGATATGTCAGATGTTTTTTATGACCTCATCTCTATAGTTGCTTTTATAGTTTGACCTGATTGGCTGTAATACTCCATGCTATGTGATACCTGCAAGGCATTTTGAGAATCTCTCACAGCCATGCCTGATATCATGAGTCCGCTCTCTTGCTGAAGCAGCTTTCAGTAATGTGTGAAATCATCATATTTCTGTTTGCGGGCTGTGCAAATCGAATCACAAATTGTTCGCATTTGCGAGACCTACCCACACTTGTTTGTGTACAATCATTGTGGGAACTTCTATTATCTGTGAAAACTAATACATTATTACATTAATGTGCTAATTTTGTAATACTTAATTTTATGAACACGTAACTGAAGCAATAAATAATCGGCACAACCGTGCACCCACGTACTGTTGATTGTTCCAGGGGAGTTGAAAGTGTACCTTCCGAGGGATCTTGGGTGCCGACCCGTATAAGAAACCACAATGACAAAGTCTGCAAAAAAAAACTGGAATTGAAGGTGGCAGTCACTGTCCCGGTAAAATGTCCATTATTCAAAATCACATTAAAAAACAGAGGCAGGAGAGTCCTGTGTGGAAACATTTTAATGTGATTCCAAATAAAGGACATTTTACCGGTACGGTGAGTGCCACCCTCAATTCAAATTTTTTATACATACATATATTTATATTTCTTTTGTTTGGATTAAGTTTTTTTGATATTAAGTCTTGTGGCTGTTTTCAGCTTAAATACAAAGCGTAAACTTAAAGGTTTCCATTGACCCACCATATGCTAAAAAAGTGAAGGCTGCCAGCAATTACAAGAATTTCCGCAATTACAAGAATTTTTGTCTTTGATTTTCAGTACTAACACATCCTGAAAAAAATCTACACAGTTCTACACATGGTTGAGGTTTCTTTTACATACAACCCCTGGCAAAAATTATGGAATCACAGGCCTTGGAGCCCATCATTTTTTCCTCAGACTTGAGTGACTCCATAATTTTTCCCTATGCTTGGTTAAAAAAAGTAACTATTACTGACTACTACTTTTTTTGTTCTTGATTTCTTTTAGTGTTTCTTAAAGCCAGAAAGTTGACACTTGAAATGACTTTAGTTTTGTGCCATGTCTGTGATCTGCTTTTTTTCTACAAAATTAAACAACTGAATGAACATCCTCCAAGGCTGGTGATTCCATAATTTTTGCCCGGGGTTATAGAAGCCTATGGATCACGAAAGATGCTGTATGCTATCTGGTTACATAGATTGAGTCTTCTTTCTAATTACACACACATATATTTTTGGCCGGATGTTGACAGCCTGTTAAACCAGATGTGTTCAGTAAAGCAGCACTTTGAAGAAATAGTTAATAGCTAGTTATTATTACATTATGTGGCTTTTACATTTAAATTCAGAAGCTTGGCAAAAATTATTTGAATGTTCTGAGCACGTTTCACTGCCTGATTTCTTTTCATTTTGAATAATTGTATTCTTTTTCCTGCTTCCTGTATTCTGATGATGCATTTTTCTTCATAATCAGATAGTATATTTTAAAAATTAGATGTTTGCAGATGAATCTTTGAATAGAGCACCAAAATATAAATGCCTGGTTAGGAAAATTAACTTAGCAATTGACAAATAATGGGTACATTAGGAGAGTGCTTTACTGAAATCCTGCAAAATTTTAAATATAAAGTAATAATGTAGAAATGTTAAATGAAAATTCATTACAAACCAAAATTGGGTGCTTTGTCTGATCTGAAACATATTGAATAAGACAGAAAAGGTGACAGGGCTGGTGAAGGCAAGCCTAGCAAAGTGAGTATGACATTATTTTTAAATATTTTTAATACCTTCTTGGCCTTTTTAAAGATGACAGCAAAATAGTCTCCAGCTATTTGCACTCCCCGGATTCTCAATTCTTTGAGAAATTCATATTATTTCAATTTGTTATGAATTGATTAATTCATCTCTACCAGGGGCAAATACCAAACTAAAACTAAGACTAAACCATTTAATTTAATATAGACCCAAAGCCAGACCGCAGACTACACCCCCAAAAACAATACAGAACTGAGACCAAACCTCTCAGATCCAACTTACTGTACTATAATAATACAGACAGCCTAAAGAAAATCACACCTCAGAATAGACATTATGAAGGCATTGTCTCAAGTTCTTATGTGGTTTAAATTGCCAGATACTTGTGAAAACAAGCAACTTTGCAATTCACTTTTTATTAAAGATCCTTCTGTTCTCAAGAGAAGAGTAACTTTTTATCTTATATTGTACAGCTCATTTCCCTGGTGATTGGCCACTCTTTGATTCCAGAGTGGCCAGTTAACTAGGTAAGGAGCACTTGAAGCAAAAAATTTGTATGCTTCAGAGCTTGATTTGGGCACTCGGAAGCTGGATCCAGCCATCTTTCGTCTTTAGTGGTCTTCTCATACTGCAGAGACAAAGCTGCCTCTGTTAGGATCTTGGGAGAGAGTTATTGACCAGCAGAGTAATCATAATCTTGGTCCAAACTGTCAACCTACAGAAGCATACCTCCCCAAGCAAGCAGAAAATAAATGGCTGGGGAGTGGTTTGCTTCCGATAGCAAGATGTTTTCACAACCCTTGAAAGGTAGGTAGTAAAGATAGATACAGACACCCTAAATGAATTTCACCATAGACCATGCCCTGCAGGTACTTTCCTCTTGTAATCACCTACACTTCTAGTATTACCACAGACCCAAACTTGATCCATCTTACGGCCTTAGGATGTTGTTGTTATTGCAGGGAATGAACAAGACAGCATAAAAGAGGAGTGGTTGCTAAAAGTATTTCGCTTTCTGTAGCGATAGAGAGGATCTGAAAAATGGTCATTTTTATGAAGAAGCTAACAGAGTTCATGTTATGAATCATATTAATCATATTACTCCATAAAAAGAAAGACTGTATTTTTTTCAGCTCTTCCTTTTTAGTGTAGATAGGTTTGTCACAGTGCCTTATTCTATAACTAAAATAGGTTTCCACTACAACTCAAAATTGTATTCGTAAGACTGCAAAACTAGAATTATTTTAAAGTATACCATTAACTATAATACTTGCAAACTTACAAGTGATGTTTTTGGCTGGGGGTGTAGAATAGTATTTAAAAGGAAAAGAAAATAAGAAAAAAATTAAATATTATACACACCATTTACTTTTTTGCATACATCTTTTCTTAGTCCAATTTTTCAACCATACATCCCCAACTGCAAAGTTGCCAGTTGTTGCATTTGGAAGCTGAATACCTGACTGGCATATGTGGTTCTGTTGTCCCTTGTAGGCAGTGGGAATTAATATTTTTAATCACAAAACTAAAAAGAAATTATGTTATACTAAGACAATTAATGGTACAGGTCTGTTTTGGCACAGCAGTTTTGGTTAGCAAGTTGGAGACGAGTATATTTCACATCATTACTATAATGGGCAGACTGTACATTAACCTTTTTGGTCATCAAAGATGCCCTACCTTGCCTTTTTTGTTCATTTCATATATGTCCAGTCTTGAAAAAGTGTGGCTAATTTTTAAACTTGTGTCCAAAAAAAAGATGATAAACGTTTGTATGGTAGTGTGAGAAAAAAATAGCATGGCAAAAAATGTGGGAAATGCTAGAAGCTTTAGCACCACTGGCACTGCTGGGCTGGCACATGTTGATCAGAAGTAATAGTACCAAATGCAGGTCTCAATTGGCCTCCTTTGCTTTGGCACTTGATTTAGCAAAGGAGGAAATGGAGAGCATAATGGAATATCCCTCTTCTCTGTCACATAAGGTTTATGTTACCTCTGACAGCAACACAATTAGGTTTAGTTTTAGATTGTCTTCTGTTCAGACCTTCTCCTTTTCAGCCATAAGATTAATGTTTTTACATAGTGGAGTTTAAATTCCATCAATGACACCTATAGTTTTTCTGCCCCTTATTCCTCTAACCCATAGCACCCCAGGGACTAAGGGTGCTTCATTACAACAACTTATTTCAGTTGGTTCATTGGAAGAGATGAACAGTTAGTCCTTGTTCTCAAATGACGTGGAGAAAAAGGAGGCAGAGAAGACTATTCAAATGCCTAATTATCTTATTGACTTTCCAAGATGAGGTGGTAGGGACCCTGACAGTGGTTGTAGAACTCTGATTTCGGGCAAAACTTTAGGATGTAATAAACCGGAAACATAGCAAAGAGAAACAAAATATTCATGAAAGATAGCAGAAAAAAGGCAGACATACACACATGGTCAAAATTGTTGGTACCTCTATTTTAATGACAGAAAACCCCACAATGGTCACAGAAATAACTCGAATCTGACAAAAATAATAATAAATAAAAAAAGCTATGAAAATGAACAAATGGAAGTCAGACATTGCTTTTCAACCATGCTTCCACAGATTTTTTTTTAAATTAAACTCATGAAATAGGTCTGGACAGAAATTATGATACCCTTAACTTAATATTTTGTTGCATAACCTTTTGTGGCAATCACTGTAATCAACTGACTCCTGTAACTGTCAGCGAGACTTCTGCACCTCTCCACAGGTATTTTGGCCACTCCTCAAGAGCAAACTGCTCCAGTTGTCTTGTGTTTGAAGGTTGCCTTTTCCAGATGGCATGTTTCAGCTCTTTCCAAAGATGCTCAATAGGATTTAGGTCAGGGCTCATAGAAGGCCACTTCAGAACAGTCCAATGTTTTCCTCTTAGCCATTCTTGGGTGTTTTTAGCTGTGTGTTTTGGGTCACTATCCTTTTGCAAGACCCATGACCTGCGACATTTATCTCTAGAATCCTTTGATAGCCTTGAGATTTTATTGTACCTTGCACAAATTCTAGACACCCTGTGCCAGATGCAGCAAAGCAGCCCCAAACATAACAGAGCCTCCTCCATGTTTCACAATAGGGACAGTGTTCTGTTCTTAATAAAAAAAATATTTAGAATTGAGAGATATGCTTCATTTTTCCATCTGTGAACATAGAGCTGATGTGCCTTGCCAAAAAGTTTAATTTTTGTCTCATCTATCCATAGGACATTCCCCTAGCAGCTTTGTAGCTCGTTAACATGTAGTTTGGCAAATTCCAGTCTGGCTTTTTTATCATTTTTTTTTTAAACAATGGTGTCCTCCTTGGTCGTGTCCCATGATGTCCACTTTGGCTCATAAAATGACGAACGGTGCGATCTGATATTGATATTCCTTGAGCTTGAAGTTCATCTTTAATCTGTTTAGAAGTTTCTCTGGACTCTTTTGTTACCATTCACATTATCTGTAATTTGTTTTGTTATCAATTTTCCTCCTGCGACCACGTCCAGGGAGGTTGGCTGCAGTTCCATGGATCTTAAATTTTTGAATAATATGTGCAACTGTAAAATCTTAAGAAGGAAAATGTAGCAGCACTGCCCCATGAGCGAGTTAAAACATGATATTCAGAGGTCACTATTAGAGCCCAGTATTCTTGGGAGGTGCTCGCATCCAGAACAAAGACAAAAATATGCAGCAAAAAATGAAGAAGAATGCGGCAACACTCACCGGACCTGTGATTCAGACTTTTCCTTTTATTGAAGAAACTGTGAACACATCTTCACGGCACGGGGGAGACAACAAGCAAAGGAGGTGAGCGGGGAGAGGACGACGGCCGTTTCATGCCAACACCGGTGCTTCCACGGGTCCACACAGTGGTGTTGGCGTGAAACGGCCGTCGTCCTCTCCCCGCTCACCTAATTTGCTTGTTGTCTCCCCCGTGCCGTGAAGATGTGTTTACAGTTTCTTCAATAAAAGGAAAAGTCTGAATCACAGGTCCAGTGAGTGTTGCCGCATTCTTCTTCATTTTTTGCTGAATATGTGCAACTGTAGTCACAGGAACATCAAGCTGCTTGGAGATGCTCTTATAACTTTTACCTTTAACATGTATGCCTATAATTTTTTTTCTAATCTCCTGAGACAACTCGTTCCTCTGCTTCCTCTGGTCCATGTTGAGTGTGATACACACCATGTCACCAAACAGCACAGTGAGTATCTGTAGCCCTATATACAGGTCCACTCATTGATTTAAAGATTGTAGACACCTGTGATGCTAGTTGGACACACCTTGATTTAACATGTCCCTTTTGTTACATTATTTTCAGGGGTATCATCATTTCTGTCCAGGCCTATTTCATGAGTTTTATTTTTTTAAAATTCTGTGGAAGCATGGATGAAAAACAATGTCTGACTTTCATTTGTTCATTTTCATACTGTAGATCTTTTATTTATTATTACTTTTGTCGGATTCAAGTTATTTCTGTGACCGTTGCGGGTTTTTCTGTCATTAAATGAGGGGTATCAACAATTTTGACCACATGTGTATTTATTATCTCACAGTCAAAGAATAAATGTTTGGGGTACATTACACTAAATTCACAGAAAAACACCCCAAAAAGCAACTTACAAAAATACCATAAAATTAACCTTTATTATAAATGTTAAAACCAAAAGTGTGCACTTGACAAAAACCATCACCAATTAAATGCAAGCGTACTACAGGACAGGCCAGAGTGGTGCCAAGCCCTACGCTTTCTCAATGCACCCTACCTGCCTGTGGAGGTTGGCACCCTATTTTCCTACGCCGTGGCGCCCCCGCTCCTCGCCGGCTCTCCCTACTATCCCTGTAATACCCTGACAGGACCGGGAAGGAAATTCTCACATCACATATACAATGTGTGGATATGGATAGCTTGGAAGGACATGGATATGTCAGTATAAATATCTAGCTAGAACTAGGGTTCTCAACTGACTTGGTAATCTGTGTCCCTTGCTCCTTATACATAAAGTTTCCAGCCAGAAAAAACAACGGCAGATAGAGATGCTTCGTCAGAGAACTGAAATATACATGTGATCATGGTCTGTTTACACACGTATTAGGGTCTCAAGGTGCTGTTGTGACAATAGGGAGATGTATCTGCTGTGATGTCAAGCATATCCCATGCAACCTTCTAATGTTTAAATATCAAGCTGCAACCTTCATTTTATAACAGATGCCTAAAGCAGCCACATACTGTCTCATTCTTTGGCAACATAGTTATTTTTTACGACCCCAGTGCTGACCAGATCACGAGACCACATTATATTTCATATAAAGAATATATATGTCCCTTTAGACTCAATGCGTTTCTCCCCTTCTAATTCAAAGAGGTTCATCAGGAGTACAACCAGATAATAAAGGGTTACTTAACTTATGTGAGATTTCAACATGTCATCAATAAAGTAGATAGCTGCACCACCGGGCCGGTCCCCTATCTTTGTAGCGCTTACAGACAAGTGCTAAACCTTGTGCATTTTATGGGCTCCAAATCATTGCTGCGCTCATAACACCTGGATACCTGGGAGACCTTCCCCACTTCCGGCGCTTCTGCATCAGTGCCCCTGTGACGTGTATACCGCATATTCAAGACGCCCTGGCGTCATCATAATGCGCATTGCCACCATACAGGTCGGCGATACTGTGCAGGCGCCGATTAATCCTCAGCCGCGCATGCGCCCATCGGTGTAGAGGTGCCGATAAACACCAGACTCCAAATGCCTGGACTTACAGCGCAAAGTGCGCACGCTCCGAGGAAGACACCATGCACGCACGCGCTATACCATAGAAGATATCGAGTGGGACCACAGACTCCTGCGTAGTTGTAAGGCGCGATACTACACAGGCGTTAATTAGTCCTCAACCGCGCATGCGTCCCCCAATGTGGGGACTCCAATACTCCAGGGTCCAAATGCTCAAACTCGTGGTATAATATGCGCATGCGCCAGAAGAATCATATACGCGCATGCGTAGGATCTGATTTATATATTGCTGCTGCTCTTTATAACCATGCAGGCGTGTGTATTAGGGTATCCCATTCAGTAGCCGATACTTTAGAGCGCTTGCGCGTACATGATTCTTCTGGCGCGTGCGCATATTATACCATGAGTTTGGGCATTTGGAACCTGGAGTATCGGAGTCCCAACATTAGGGGACGCATGCGCGGTTGAGGACTAATTAACGCCTGCGTAGTATCGCGCATTACAACTACGCAGGAGTGTGTGGTCCCACTCGATATCTTCTATGGTATAGCGCGTGCATGCATGGTGTCTTCCTCGGAGCGTGCGCACTTTGCACTGTAAGTCCAGGCATTTGGAGTCTGGTGTTTATCGGCACCTCCACACCGATGGGTGCATGCGCGGCTGAGGATTAATCGGCGCCTGAAAAGAATCGCCGACCTGTATGGCGGCGATGCGCATTATGATGATGCCAGGGCGTCTTGAATATGCGGTATACACGTCACAGGGGCACTGATGCAGAAGCGCCGGCAGTGGGGAAGGTCTCCCAGGTATCCAGGTGTTATGAGCGCAGCAATGATTTGGAGCCCATAAAATGCACAAGGTTTAGCACTTGTCTGTAAGCGCTACAAAGATAGGGGACCGGCCCGGTGGTGCAGCTATCTACTTTATTGATGACATGTTGAAATCTCACATAAGTTAAGTAATCCTTTATTATCTGGTTGTACTCCTGATGAACCTCTTTGAATTAGAAGGGGAGAAACGCGTTGAGTCTAAAGGGACATATATATTCTTTATATGAGATATAATGTGGTCTCGTGATCTGGTCAGCACTGGGGTCGTAAAAAATAACTATGTTGCCAAAGAATGAGACAGTATGTGGCTGCTTTAGGCATCTGTTATAAAATGAAGGTTGCAGCTTGATATTTAAACATTAGAAGGTTGCATGGGATATGCTTGACATCACAGCAGATACATCTCCCTATTGTCACAACAGCACCTTGAGACCCTAATACGTGTGTAAACAGACCATGATCACGTGTATATTTCAGTTCTCTGATGAAGCATCTCTATCTGCCGTTGTTTTTTCTGGCTGGAAACTTTATGTATAAGGAGCAAGGGACACAGATTACCAATTCAGTTGAGAACCCTAGTTCTAGCTAGATATTTATACTGACATATCCATGTCCTTCCAAACTATCCATATCCACACATTGTATGTGTGAGAATTTCCTTCCCGGTCCTGTCAGGGTATTACAAGGATAGTAGGTAGATCCAGCGAGGAACGGGGGCGCCACGGCGTAGGAAAATAGGGTGCCAACCTCCGCAGGCAGGTAGGGTGCATTGAGAAAGCGTAGGGCTTGGCACCACTCCGGCCTGTCCTGTAGTACGCTTGCATTTAATTGGTGATGGTTTTTGTCAAGTGCACACTTTTGGTTTTAACATTTATAATAAAGGTTAATTTTATGGTATTTTCACATGTGTATTTACCAACACAAGTCAAATAGCTAATGTACTTACAGGATGCAGCAGCACCCCTTGACAAAAGCGGAGGCTACACAGGTGCAAAAAACTAATGAAGCAACCACTTACACACCAACCACTTCATGGAGGGGGTGGACACCTTTTTTTTTAGAAATGCACACAAATAAGGATTGCATAGGGTGCTATTCACACAGATGTAGTGCACTATCTGGCTTACAACCTATTAGTGATGCCCATACTATTAGGATAGGTGGACTGCCCAACACTATAAAAGTGCACCCCACAGGGACAAGGACACTAGTTTACCAGCCAAATATTGATGAGCTTGGCTGCATCCTGCATAAAAGTAAAATATATATATATATATATATATATATATATATATATATATATAGGTGGCTAAAGGTCACGTAGTCGATGGGAGGTATGTGTCACAGAGATGGCTGGTCTCTGTGATGTAACCCCGAGTATTTTCTCCAGTGCATGTAAGAACTAAGAGGCTCGTTTGTTGCACGTGGGACCAGGTTATGGGTAGCTGTGAGAGATGAGCGGGCCTAGCTACTCACATTCCTCACCTCTGTGTGTGGTTAGCAGCCTATATAATGGAGGCTGTTGTTTGGCACATGGTATGTGACTGGAAGTGTGGGGGCCTCCAGTGTTTATTTGCTAAGACACTGACCAGAGCGGGCAGACCTGCAGTGTTATATGGACTGTTTGTTTTCTGTTTGTTTTCACTTTGTGCTGCAGAATGCTATTTTTTGTTTGCTTAAACTTAAGCAGGTTTATGGGGCTAATAAACATGACTGGACATTTTTATGGAAACCGCTTCCTGTTCTTACCTCAAACCGCAGCTGAGTGAGTAAAACCTTGCAATATATATATCATGCATGAGGTATTACTCACTGTCATGGCCAAAGTTTGCAAGCCTGCAACTTACGTCATTGGTGCTCATTGTATTTCGAGTCACAACACTAAAATGAAAAGCAAAAACAAACCAAAACCGCTCTGCTCAGATTTTTTTTGTAAAGCAAATTGGGTTAATTGAGTCATGTTTCCGATGGTTACTCCAGAACTCTGGGCAAACTCGAAAGTTGATTTTATAGAAGCTTCAGCAAGCTCATTCCAAGAATGAACCTTCCACACTAATTTTTAACTTCTAGCTCAGGTACTGATACATCAATGCACCATTAACTAACTCAGCCGTTTCATCTTCCTTATCTCTGTCTGCTTTTACTATTACAGTCTGAAGACACTTCTCTCATCTTGCTTGGCTTAGAGGGTTTCTGTCAACAGTGGATTACCAAAATGTCATCCATAACTTCAGTGCTGTAGAAGATGACTAAATCTTTCAAACTACAAGTGTATGTGTGGACAGAAGAAGGAAAAGAGGCAATTAGGCTTTTTAGATGAGCTATTACTTTTCACCCAACATTAGTTCTTACAAATTACACTAAGTTTTTTTCACTGTGCTATCATGTGATGAACATGAACATGAACATCAGCAGTATTAACCCAACCACACAGGGACAAATAGAGGAACTGTCAAATGCTAACTTACTGCCCCAATAACTAGCCATAATTAAGTGCCTTGCCCAAGGGCGGACAAATGCTAAAATGACTAAGGATAATGTTTTTTGCTGATGAAATAGCAATGAGAACTGCGCTCATGCCATTGAAACAGATGAATTATCCACTCCTTAATCTACAGAATGTTACAAAACATGCCTTCTAACCTTATATTCACTCAGGTCACTAGTCATCTGTAACTGTAGCTGAACACAGATCTTAGGTGAAGAAGGCACTCCTCAGACTTGTTCATGGAAACCAAAGAGAAATGATGAGAATATGAGGCTCCCAGGACTTTGCTCCCTTACCTGGATGACAGTGCTAGCACCAATTGTTGGTGTTGCTGCAGGGTGTCAGCTCTCATATAGACCTGACACCCACATTTGAATGCGGTGGCACTCAGCTCCATATATATATACACTCCCTGACAGAAGTTATGTCATTTATCCATGTTATGAAAATAACAGCTTATAACCTGACGTAAATTCATCCATTTGTTGTATAAATTATTGTTTTGAAAGCTGAAACCCTCCGAAATGTGGTTTAGATTAAGAAAATAAATTGGCATCAATGCAGAAATATTGATCAGTTAATGGACACAGAATGGTCAGATTTTGGCAAGACAAAAGTTTTGTCTCCCACAGAAATAATGTGATATTCAAACAAATAATTAACTTAAAATACAAATATATGTTGCATAACATTGGTGAATGAAGCTGTGGTGCTATTAGAGTCATATTTAATATTTTGTGTGACTTCCATGAGCTTGAAGAACTGCATCCATGCGGTTCAACAATGATTTATACAATTTATTAATGAAGTCATCAGAAATAGCAAAGAATGCAGTCTTACATGCCTCCCAGAGTTCATCTAGATTCTTTGGTTTTGTCTTCCAAGCTTCCTCTTTCATCCTACCCCAAACATGCTCAATGATGTTCATGTCTGGTGACTGGACTGGCCAGTCCTTAAAGCACCTTGATCTTTTTTGCCTGGAGGAACTTTGTTGTAAAAGTGGATGTATGAGATGGAGCATTATCCTGCTGCAGAAATTGACCTCTTTTATGATTTGGAATATAAGAGGTAGCTAATACTTCTTGATATTTTAGGCTATTGATGTTGCCTTCCAACTTGCAAATGTATCTCACACCCCCTTACTGAATGTAAACCCAGACCACGACCATTCCACCACTAAATTTAACTGTTTTCTGGGTGTATTTTGGATCCATACGTGCTCCAGTAGGTCTCCTGCAGTATTTGTGGCGGCTGTGGTGTAATTCTACTGAAGATACATCAGAGAAATCCACCTTCTGCCACTTTTCCAGCGTCCATCTGTTTATCAGGCTGTGGGATGTTGAAAATGCCACGCTTTTTTTATTTGCCTTTTGTTTAGTGCTGGCTTCTGGGCACTGATTCGACCATGGAGGCCATTTCGAGACAGAATCCTACAAACTGTTCTAGTTGACATGGGGACTTGAGGTGACCAGGCCTGTTGGAGCTCTGCTGCAGTGGAAGAGGGCTTGCTTTGGATTTTCTAACCAACAAATGTTCCTCCTGAGCAATTGTCCTGCGGGGTCTGCTGGACTTGGGCTTATCAAACACATCTCCAGTCTCTTCAAATCTTTTTTTAATTCTTTGCACTTGACGCTGAGACACATTAAAGGTGCCAGCCACCTCTGCAGTTAATCTGGTCTTCTGCCATTTGATAATCCAGGCTTTGGTAGCTGGGTGGATTTTTGACATGTTGTCAGAGCTCAAGTTGCAGTTCAAGTGAAGGTCTGAGGTGCTGGGTTTCATTTTATACACACACTAATTAACCGATCATTTACTGAGCACAGGTGAGGATATAAACTAGGATTGGGTGCATTATATGACCAGGCAACAAAACTTTTGTCTTGCCAAAATCTGACCATTCTGTGTCCATTAACTGATCAATATTTCTGCATTAATGCCAATTTATTTTCTTAACCTAAACCACATTTCGGAGGGTTTCAGCTTTCAAAAGAAAAATTTATATGGATGAATTTAATGTCAGGTTATAAGCTTTAATTTACATAACATGGATAAGCGACATAACTTCTGTCAGGGAGTGTACGTTGCATGTTGGAAAGGAAAAATAATTCTACTCTGCAGCCGTCTTTTTGCAAGTAGTGTGCCTAAAAAATAAATCTACTCTGCAGCCGTCTATTTGCAATTTGTAGGCCAAAGAAATAATTTTATTTTACAGCTGTATCTATAGGAGTAGTTTGCCTTAAAAAATAAATATTTTCTGCAGCCATCTCTGCCATTTGTGAGCTAAAAAATAATTCTACTATGCAACTGTCTTTTGTGAGTAGTGTACCTAAAAATTACATCTACTCTGCAGCAGCCTCTTTGTCATTTGTGGGCCAAGGAAATCATTTTACTCCACTCTTGTGTCTATACGAATAGTGTGCCTAAAAATAAATATACTGTCACCATCTCTCTTTCCTATATGTCCAATAATAAGCATTAGACACTTCAAAATCAATAATTCAACATAATCTAATATGCTTTTTTGCCGTTAGATAGGAAGCGATTCCAACTCAAAGGGATAAAATCCCAATAATTTTTATTCTATATAAAAAATAAAAACAAATAAAATTATTAATAAAAAGACAGGGCGAAAAAACCTCCCAAAAGGAGGGGAAAATACACAGCAAAACTAGGCATCTGGTAAGAAATGGTGGGAGAAAATGCGGGGATAGCCACGTAATAGAACCCACCAGTGCTAAAACTGTTAGTGAGAGTAACAGAATATCTAGCCTGCAGGGGAAAGTGGTTTGCTCAGTAAAAAATTTAAAAAAGTGCTTGTGAATGCTGGTGGGCTGACAAATAGGGCAACCTGTAAAAGGGAAGTGCCCCAAAATGTACATCTTTATATAGAGATGTGTATAGTTGTGTATAAATATAATTCCCCAACATGCGTTCCTAGAAGCCCCTCCTCCAGCTTGCTGTAAAACAAAGCTGCCATGTGCTGGTAAAACAGGTTTCAGTCAGGATTGAGGGGATGTATCTTAGTGGGTAATATACTGTGACATCATCCCCCCACACCTGGGGATGGACACACCTCTTTCTAGTGGGACATAAAAAGAGAAGACATCTGCTCTCTTGGCTCTCTCTTGCTTCCTGGACCATCATGGACACACATGGTGGCTAAGTATAAACTTTAACCCCTTTTCTTACTAGGCCCTGTATTTCAGTTTACTAACCTCATGCACCTCATTAGGGATAGTAAGCCATAGATAGGAGGGCTGATATTGCATGTGTGATTTGGGTAATTCGGGTAGTTAATTATGTTTTTTTACTGTGAGATATTGTTGTGATATTACCGTATTCGTGCTGTAGTATCAGTATATGTATATATATATATATATATATATATGTATATATATATATATATATTTATAGTCGCCAGCTTGGGTATAAATATATATGTAGGTAACAGACTGAACAGACTGTAGTGGAGGGCCCGCCAGGGCCTGGGGGTACTCGGTACCGGGTCCGGTGGTCATTAAAGGGGAAGTCACGGTAGCAGCAATCCGGTCAGTGGCCCTTGGAGTCCAAATTAAAGGGAAGAGCTTTAAAGGGGTTATTAGAAATAGGAATGTTTGTGATGCCACCTGTGGTATTTGGTCAGGGGTGACCGACGCTGCTTAAAGGGGTCCTCTGGGGAGTGATGGCCCTGCAGCAAAGATGGTATGGCATCCCACAGGTGAAGCTTAGTCCCCAGGGCTCCCGGTGTATTTGACAAAGACAGTGTGGTGCCAGAAATATCAGATCAGAGGACACAAGTTTGCAGTCTCTTTACCTGTTTTACTGGTGTACAGGGTACCAGCAACAGGTGACAATGGAGTCCAGGCAGCTTGGAAATGAGTTGAATTCCCTTTCCCAGGTCAGATTGGGAGCCTTCCACAACATGCTGTATAATAGTCCCTTGCTGCCTATGGCTTCTTTCAAGATCCTCTCTTACTCTCTGTCGTGAGACCATTCCTGCATGGTAGGCAACGCGAGCTGTTTTATAGGGGTCTCTATTTATGGTGACTCTGGGCTCTGTATGTTGCTGTACCTCAGGGTGCAGATGTGGGCAAGTTACTTTCAATCTCCTGCCCTCCGGTTTCTGCTGTGGGGCATACATTCCCACACAGCCTTGGATTCCCGGTGACCAGTTCCTGCGCTTCAGTGTGGAGGGAGCCCAATCGCAGCTCGCCTCCAGCTCCTTATTTCTCCAGTGCTCCTTCCTCCTTCGCTGTCTCACACAAACTCCAGACTGAACTCATTAACTCCTCCTCCAAGCCAGAATATATATCTAGGGAAGCTCCCCTGAAACTGGGTCTAGAGCTCCCCCTTCTGGCCTGGAGTCAGAACATGTTGCATGTACAGGTTACCCATCAAAGGGATCCTCCTCATTTCCAGGCATGGCATCCCCCTCCCCGAGAGGAAGGAAGTATCACTATGGTAGCCAAACTCCTGGGATGCCACAGTAGACTTGAGTGTGTAATAAATATCCTTTATTGATACACTTTTTTGTGTCAGCTAGTATGTAATATAAGGAAAAGATAACGTTGAGGTATTATTAAGTGGATATTACTTATTAATAGTCAAGTTCAGCGTTAATAGTTAACATCGGACCTCAATAGAGGTGCAGGAAGAGTTCCTCTTTGATAACTACAATTTTATTATTTTTAGAAGGGAAACCTGTCCTTTATCACAACCTAAAAATGCTATATAATGATTCCTACATAGCATGCTGTAAGCAAGTGAGTCCCAGGGAATGCAGAAGCAGTGGTGTACATAGATGCAGTCATTACCAATGCTCTGCAGTAGTATGACACCACCAAAAAGGTCTCCCAGGGACAATACCCCAATAAACACCAATGTCCCAGAGTTAGGTAAAGAAATTTGGAGCTGATAGGCATGTAATATTACCTCTGGAAGAATGGTTCTGAAGACTGTGGAGCTGTTTGTGTTCCCCTTACTCTCGATGGGTGCCATTTCACTGCTCTCTTCTTCCAGAGGTGTATGTGAGTAGTGTCCAGCAAAATCACTTCCAAAAATGAGAGCATCAAATTGCAGATGTGGATGTGGTCATGGTGATGCTAGTGTAGATGTGGCTGATGGTGGTGGTGTAAGTACTGCAGGGAGAGGATGTGGTCATTCTGTACGTACTTCATGCCCAAATGAAACACCTTCCTCTGGTGCTTATGACATGCCCGCCATGGCTGTGGAGTACCTGGAATCGGACCATACAGTTATATGGGGGAGGTCACGGGGCCGTGATCCTTTTCTGTGTCATAAAATGGAGGATAATTATCTGATGTTTGGTCATAACGCCACCCATGGTGTTTGGCAATGGGTGGCCGACGCTGCGGTTTAAGTCCACTGGGGCTGATAGTGACCTAGCAAAGATGGTTCAGCTCCCCACAGGTAGAGCGGGGCCCCAGGGCAAATATATTTGATTGTTCAGATGGTGGCGAATGTTGTGGTGCAGAGAATAAGTGAAGAACACAGAGAGGTGCAGTTTTCTTTACCTTTTACTTGAAAGTAGATGCAATCTGGGGTACCAATTACAGATGACGGATTGAGTCCGGCTTGCCTGGAGGCTGTCAGGGGATCCACCTTGACAGATGGGGTTGGGGACTTATCTTGGGAGACAGATTAAGCCTATTTCTTGGGCACTGTCCTTTTCACTGTCAGCCCCGTGCTCTTGGTCTGCTACTGTGCCTTCAGGTTTTCGGTGTGGCCAAGGAACTTGAAGTCCCCTGCCCTCCAGATTCAGCTGTCAGGGTGTACAGCACCCACCCAGCCAAGGACTCTGGCATCCTTTTTATCAGTGCTCCCATCTGGGGTCAGCTATACACAGTTTTTTTTTTTTCCCCAGAGCTCTTGTCTCTGCTCCTGTCCCTTCCCTCTCCACAGACCAACTGCCAACTCTCTTTCCTCACTGTCCTGCTCCAGTTGGCTCCCATTTCCGTGACAACTCCCCTGTTTACTCTCTCAGCTGAGTTCTTTCTGACTCACTAACCCCACCTGCTGGCCAGAATTTATAAGGAAGCTCCCCTTTTTGGCCTGGAGCAGGAATTGAAATGTGCACTGTCTTACCTGGCATGGGGACCTTCCTTGTTGCCTCCAGGAATGGCATCATCCCTTAGAGGGAGGCAATGTCACCTTGGCAACCGGACTCTGGGGTGCCACACATGCATGTGACAGAATGTTCTGCATCACTTCGTAGGGCCGACTACCACTTCATGAATGTTGAGTCCACAAGGCATTGAAAAGGTGTCAGACTGGATGGCTGAGAGTGCCTTAAGTTCCTTTGCATTACTTTTCACCCAATCAACTGCAGAAAGTGAAAAGTTGGCACCCGAGGACCATGGTTATCCAGCTTCTACCTCACCCCGTTGTAAATCAGTCATGCAGTCTGAGCTCCAAGGCATGCAGCAGTCTCTTTTGCTGTTTAATGACTCCAGTGGCTTGGGTTCCATGTCCCATCCACCTGGCTCTGCCCCAGAAGTGAAAGAGACTGATGGCAAACCACATGGGATGGTAAGTGCACATGGTCAGTGTACAACTACAGCACATCTCAGAGTATGACGAAACACAGTCGCCAACTGCAGTATCTTTCCGCAGTGTGCTGAGCATCAAGACAGGCAGGGGTGAGGAGTGGATACCCTTTTTGACAAAGCTAACGCAAAACGTGAATCGAGATGATGCTTGGCTCCTCGGCATACTTCCTGTGGCACTTTGATACACTATTATACCATTTATTTTGACCTGCTAAAATTGTTATGATACACTTAATTGATATTTGGATGAAGGTTTCACATAGTCTGGTCTCCGGTTCTATGTGCATCATAGCAGCATAAATTACACCTAAGTGGCACTTGCTTTGGTACTCAGATATTGTTTCGTATATTGCTCTCTTGGTGCATATGTAGCTGGGTGACCAGCTTTTTTTATGACTACTACCTTGATGTACTGATTATGATTGCCTATCTAATATTATATATGCCTTAGACCCATGCTTTTTAATAGGACCATGTGTCCTTTTGGGCTACCTTTTGTGAACAGTGATTTTATATATGTATTTATAATTGTCCAATAAAGTTTTTCAATACATTTTATACATTGTATATTAATCCATTTTTTTTTAAAGGGGTGAGGAGTGGGTAGAAGATGATGTGGGGGATGATGAGGTCCTAGACTCCACATGGAGTGAAGGCCATCCTAGTGACCTTCACAGTTCGGAGGAAGAAGAGGTATACATGCTGGGCCAGAAGCACAGCAAAAGAGGGAGCAGGATTCAGGGAGTAAAGGCACAGCAGGTGGCCCCTAGCCAGTATGTCAGCTGATACTGCCCAATGTGCTGCTGATATCTGCTTACAAAACCCAGCACAAAAGATCTCCCTGGACTGGCATTTCTTCAGTGAATGTGCTGACAACAAGCGAATGGTGGTTGCCGTCAGAGCCTGAAGCAAGACATAAATCATCTGAACCTGAACACCACCTGTATGAAGAGGCATCCAAATTCCAAGCATGAGATACAGTGGAGTAAACACCTTAAACACCTTAAACAGATCTGAGCCTCATCCTGCTCCTTCTTCTGCTGTGATCTTGACCTTTTCCCCAAGGTCATGATCAGCAAAGCCACCTGCCTTCCAGAAAAAGAGAGCATTTGACAGTACCACCACCACCAGTGTCACAGAGCATCTCCACACCATCCCATGGAAGTGTTCAACTTTTTGTCCCTGAACCCCCAAGAGAAAGAGAACATGCTCCTCTACCCACCCACTAGCCATGATCCTGAGTGACAGCATTACCAAATCACTTACCTTTAAAATGCTGATATTCTGGCTGGTGGAGACGCATAGTTTTAAAAAACTGATGGTGGTGTCTGTTCCGCAGTATGTTTTTAACAGCCGCCACTACTTTTCCAGACATGCCATCCTTGTCCTGTTAAGACATGTAGAAAACAAAATGAGGTGTGAATTGCACAACGCCATCAGAGGCAAGGTCCACATAATCATGAATACTTAAACCATTAATCATATGCAGGAACATGACAACTCACTAACTGTCCACTGGGTAAATGTATAACAGCTTGGACAGAGGAGGAATGCGCTCTAGCCCAAAATATGAATAATAACACCAAAACTTTTTCTCCACTGATGGTTGATGGTTTGGTGAAGCCAGTTATTGTCAAACTACCATGGTTTCTCTTTTTAAATCATAACAACCCATAACATCCAAATGTTCCTGATCAAAAGTTCACATACCCTGGTGATTTTGGCCTGATAACATGCACAGAAGTTGACAAATGGGTTTGAATTGTTACTAAATGTAACATCCTCACCTGTGACCTGTTTGCTTGTAATCAGCATGTGTGCATAAAAGCATCTTTCATCAGCCACTATCGTTTCTGGATTGTGAGTTATGGGGAAAGCGGAAGAATTGTCAATGGATCTATGGGAAAAGGTAGTTGAACTGTATAAAACAGGAAAGGGATACAAAAAGATATCCAAGGATATGATAATGCCAGTCAGCATCATTCAAACTGTGATTAACAAATGGAAAATCAGGGGCTCTGTAAAAACAAAACCACAGTCAGGTAGACCAACAAAATTTTATCCACAACTGCCAGGAAAATTGTACGGGATGCAAAGAAAACCCCACAAGTAACATAAGCTGAAATACAGGACTCTCTGAAAACTAGCAGTGTGTTTGTTTCAAGATGCACAATAAGGAGGCACTTGAAGAAAAATGGGCTGCATGGTTGAGTCGCCAGAAGAAAGCCATTACTGCCCAAATGTCACAAAGTATCTCGGCTATAATACACAAAATAGCACAGAGATAAGTCTCAATTCTTCTTCAACAAGGTAATTTGGAGTGATGAGACCAAGATTGAACCATAAACGTTACATTTGGAGAGAGGTCAACAAGGCCTATGATGAACGGAACACCATTCCTACAGTAAAGCGGAGGTGGATTGCTGATGTTTTGGGGATGAGTGAGCTACAAAGGCACAGGAAACTTGGTCAAAGTTGAAAGAAAGATGAATGCAGCATGTTATCAGCAAATACTGAAGGCGAATTTGCACTCATCAACCTGGAAGCTGCGCATGGGACTTACTTGGACATTCCAACATGACAACAATCCAAAACACAAGGCCAAGTCAACCTGTCATTAGCAAAAGCAGAACAAAGTGAAGGTTCTGGAGTGGCCATCTCAGTGTCTTCACCTCAATATCATTGAGCCACTCTGGGGAGATCTCAAGCACCCAGTTCATGCTAAACAGCCCAGCAATTTACAGGAACTAGAGGCTTTTTGCCAAGAAGAGTGGGCAGCTTTACCATCTGAGAAAATAAAGAACCTCATCCACAACTGCCACAAAAGACTTCAAGCTGTCATTGACGTTAGAGGGGGCAATACATGGTATTAATAAATGAGGTATGTGATCTTTTGATCAGGATCCTTTGGATGTTTTGGGTTGTCATTATGATTTAAAAAGAGAAACTACAGTAGTTTGACAATAAATGGCTTCACCCAATCACTAACCATGAGTGGAGAAAAAGTTTTGGTGATATCATTCATATTCTCTGAAAAAAAGGCCAAGAAAGCTAAATTTCTGCTGGTTTATGTAAACTTTTGAGCACAACAGTATTTATTGAAGGCTGGGGGTGTGGAGAGGTTAGAAGAACGGAGCACTCTTTTTTTTACTTCACTTTATGTGTGTTGATTCCGGCGGCCATTCAGGGCACAAAAACCATCCACAATGTCATGGCACTTCTGTGATTGACTGCTGAAGTTACTTGTCCCTGGCCATATAAAAAGTGGACATTTTCTTTGCTGGCATCATTTTCTCAGTGCCACTGTGCAGAGAAGCCGCTCCTGAAAGTGTGAAATCAATCTTCCAGCATCCAACTAGATTGTGCAAAAACTGGGTGGCAGTCTCCGGAGGCCCCGTTTGCTAATCCAAATCATTTGTGATAAAACTGTGGTTCAGTGAGAAATCAGAAGGCCAGATTTCCACTTAAAAATCATTAAGCCTAATATTGGGGTGCAGCCAGGAGGCCCAATTAGCTAATCCTAATTGCTTGTGATAAAACTGTGTCTCAGAGACAATCAGAAGGCCAGATTTTCACATAAAAATTGTTAGTTTAACAAGAATTTTCACACCAGAACCACAATTAATAAACCAGAGTATCTGAAAGAAAAGGAGGGGGGGGGGGGGGCAACTCCTGAATACTAAAAACCTACAACGAATATTGAGTTTAGTGCCCCAAGGGAGAGTGGAAAATGTATATGCACCTAGATATCTGTCTATTGAAATGGACAGCACTGTATTTGTTAATCAATATCCACAAAGTTTATTAATAGCATATGCATATAACATAAGCAAGTAATAAATACTACATACCGTAACAAACAAATAGTTTAGATGGGTGGACATGGGGACGACAGGAAGCACGAACACTGAGTAACAGCAGGTGTCTAATAGCATTTACAAAAGACACACTTCAGAGCAATAAAATCATGTATACAATGCCTCAATGGGTCCATTAACAATCCCCCTTGAAGAGTATGAGGGAAAATAAGTCCCGAGGACTAAAGGTCTCATGCCCCTATCAGGCTGGGACAGGGAACGGACAGAGCCTGTCAGAGGTAGATAAAGTACCACAAATAGTGCTGCCAGTAAAGTATGGCATGTGGGGAACTCAGTGCTTGCTGCCATAGCCCCGACGCGCGTTTGGCGTGATAGGCTTCCTTGGGGTGCTGTGTAAGCACTTCGGAGCTATGGCAGCAAGTACTGAGTCTTATTATATAAGTGGCTCTTTTTGCATCTGTAGCCCTGTATAAATTTTAAACTTTATAATATGTTTCAATAAACTTTGTTTTTTAATGGCATAAGCTTCCCATTGATCTCCTGTTTTTGGTTTATGGAATTATACAATTGTTTATATTTTTATTTACCACGCTGACTATACTGTAAAACTGACCTGGCAATATGATTTTCCATGTCAGTACGATTATGCAGATGCCAAACCTGTATACTTTTATTCATTTATGTAGTGAAAAAAGAATATGGAAATTTGTTAAAAAAAATGTTTGATGTTGTCGACATTTTCCAAGACGCATAATGTTTTCAATTTTCAGGATATTGGGCCGTGTGAGGGATTTTTTTTTTGCACCTTTAGCTGAAGTTTTTACTGATGCTGATGTAGATATGATATTTTGATAGTCTATCTCTGACAGCGGTATTTAACACGAGCTCTCTGGAAGTGCATAATTCCGGCTGCACATCTGCGACCCTGTCACGTGGTCGCATGGTGTCGTCAAGAACTCCATGCTTGTCATTGCAATACTCCTGTGACTGTCGATTCATGGTCAAAATTCATAGGAAATCATGACTTTTGCTATTCATAGCATTGGTGATACTTGTTATCGCTGCATTCAGAAATGTCTGAACTATCAAAATATAAATTAAACAGATTGGTAAACAGCATAACAAGAAAAAATTGAAACTCTAGAACGACTTTTTTTGAACGCCGCTACACTGAAATAACATGCAATAGAGGAAGGGGAGTAAAAAAAATGTCTATGGCGTGACAGGTTTAAAAACAATTTTTTCTCACTTTTTACTGTATTTGTTGGTCCCCTTAGGAGACCTGAAGCTGCAATCATCCAATTGCTTGGACTATATATAAGCGTGCATCAGCACTTTTATGCATTAATAAAATTATGATCTCCTAAAAGCAGCAGCTGAATACTGGATTTCAAAGGAGGATCGTAATGACATGCATGGAGGTCATAGCAATCCATCGGCACCTTGCGATGAAGTCACGGGTACGCTGATGGAAGTGTAGAATGATGTACTCCCCTACCGATGCCTGTTGCATGCCACTGTCAGAGATTGACATTTTTTTTTTTTATTCCTTATTTTTTACATGAATATGAATCCCAGGGCCTGAAGGAGAGTCTCCTCTCCTCCAGACCCTGGGAACCATACACTGGGAACTTCCGATTCCGATTTCCGATATCACAACAATATCGAAACTCGGTATCGGAATTCCGATACAGCGAATATCGGCCGATACCCGATATTTGCAGTATCAGAATGCTCAACACTAGTTAGCAGTAGTGATGAGCAAGTGTACTCACTGCTCGGGTTTTCCCAAGCACGCTCGGGTGTCCTCCGAGTATTTATGACTGCTCGGAAATTTAGTTTTCATCGCAGCAGCTGAATGATTTACAGCTACTAGCCAGTCTGAGTACATGTGGGGGTTGCCTGGTTGCTAGGGAGTCCCCACATGTAATCAAGCTGGCTAATAGCTGTAAATCATTCAGCTGCAATGAAAACTAAATCTCCTAGCAGTCATAAATTCTCAGAGGTCACCCGTGCATGCTCGGGAAAACCCGAGCAACGAGTACACTCGCTCATCACTAGCTAGCAGCCTTGGGCTGAGCTCCGCTCTATCCGCAGCTGTTGGAGGCAGATAATGGCTGAATAAATCAGTCATCATCTGCTGAGAAAGATGTGGGTTCTGCTTGCTAGCCCACAACACAGGCATAGACACGATATATGATGTACATCATATGTCATAAAGGGGTTAAATCTTTTTCCGATATGTGAATTGAAAAATTTTCAAGGTGAATTCAATTTGCTTTGAACAACTTTCATCATCTCTAACCATAAGGTATAGCAAATTAAAATGTCAAGTTAACGATTACTGCATCCTTATATGAAATTCTATATGTCTCTATTGGGTGCATTTTATCCGACAACATAAACTAAGGATAAACAAGGTGTATTAAACAAAAAAAATCCAGCAAAATACTTTTTTTTAAATGCTTATTTTTAAATGCCTATTGTGTTTGCAAGCACAATTTTACCTTGATCATAGTAATTTTAAAATAAGCCATTCATGTCAAATAACTGAGCGTGTGGACTTAATTCATTCACTGTACACATATTAGTAATGATTAGTAGAACATCTGTTACTGTATACAGAAGGCTCATATGCTGTGGAGAATCTAGCTTACCCTTACATAATCCACATTTTAATCAACGTGCAAAACATGTGTTCTGAGCAAGTGACTATAGAAAGATGCTTTGTAATATGGACAATGGCAACTGTACCCATGTGTGCTTGTAAGTTTCTAACAGCATTTGAAGATTTTTTTAGTAATACAATGTTTAATAAAGAATAAAAACACAGTCACGTGGCTAGTCTGGTGACATGATGTGTGGATAAGGACTATATCTTATCTCAATTGTAACCTTAATTTGTTTTAATTTAATTATTTTGCTTTAATTATGGTATTGTTAATGTTGTTACTTATGACTGTTGTGTTTGAAACTGTTAAACTATAAAGCACTGTGGAATATGTTGGCGCTATATAAATAAAGATTATTATTATTAATTCAAGAAGCAAAATTAGATTTAGCAAAATCAGACAATCCGCCTGCAGTGTCTGACAGTAATTTCTATGTGCTCAGCTGCTTAAATAACTATGCTAAACCATAATGGACCACAGAGCTGAGGGCCAAAAGTTGGCACCCATGGATGAACAATTACCAGGGCTTTCTACACTACAAACTGATGTGGGAGACATAATGGGCAATTGCACAGGGTTCACTTCCCCAAATGTGTCACTTGCTAGTAACATTCACAGTGGAGACAGGTGTGGCAACTACTAGAAAACACTACTGGCAGTGTTTATTGCTTGTGTTATACTAATTAAATCCTCCCTCCTGATACTCCTCACACTGGAAACTTTTTTTTTTTATTGATATGCAAACTTTGTCGGGATAAAAAGGATGTCTGCCACCATTGCCTTACATACCCTATGGCAAAGGTGTCAAACTGCATTCCTCGAGGGCCGCCAACAGGTCATGTTTTCAGGATTTCCTTGTATTGCACAGGTGATAATTTAATCACCTGCACAGAATGATTCCAGCACCTTGTGGAATGCTAAGGAAATCCTGAAAACATGACCTGTTGGCGGCCCTCGAGGAATGCAGTTTGACACCTCTGCCCTATGGTATATGAGCCAGCAATGTTCAATAGGAAAATGTGCGTACACATACTGAATATATTGTGGGTCTATGTTTATATGAATATTGTGTATGGACATGTGTGTGTATACCATGCTAAAGTTTTAGGTAGAAGTATGAAAAATCTTACTGAATAAAAATGCTATAAAAATAAAAATGTTAATGTTGTATTTTTATCAATAACAAAATGCAAAGTGAATGAGCAAAAAAGATATCAAATCAATATTTAAAGGGGATATCCGAGACTTTAGAAAAAAAAAATTGTCCTAAAGCACTAACAGGCAAGTAGTTGCTACTGCCTAGCGGTGTTCTCCACCAGCACAGAGAGGTCACAAACTTCCGCTAACATCATATGAACAAACCAGAAGTTTGTCTTCCAGTTGACAGGGCAGGAATACTGGTGTCATGCTGATGGATAGCCGGCTCTCCATTGCCTAATTGGGGAAAGACAGCTATCAATCAGCATGATGCGAGTAGTCACCAGGAAGTGAACTGCTGCTCAGTTGACAGGGAGCAGCTGAATCTCTGGCAGGAGCGGTCAATTACCGACACCAAGTACAACAGACAGATTGTTGCTTTTGTTAACATCTACATGCCTTTTTTCTTAAAGTCCCCAATATCCCCTTTAGCCCCTTAAGGACTGAGCCGCTTTGAAGGCTAATAATTGAGTATATTGTTTTAAATCTGACCAGTATCACTTTATTAGGCAATAACTCTGGAATGCTTCAACGGATCCACTGATCTCACTGATTCGGAGATTATTTTTTAATGAAATTTCTTCAATATGATGTGCCTTTGTAAAAAAAATTGTACATTTTTTTATAGGAAGTTATAAGGGTTAAAAGTTGATCACCGATTTCTCATTTTCCCAACAAAATTTACAAAACCATTTTTTTAGGGACCACATCACATTTGAAGTGACTTTGAGGGGCCTATGTGACAGAAAATACCCAAAAGTGATACTATTCTAAAAACTGCACCCCTCAAGGTGTCGACCTCCAAAATTATTTAGAAACTCACTTTCGCACCTATTTAAGGATTTAATTTTCCAATAAGCCTTCACAATGAAAACACACTACTCGCACTACACTGTATCTGTACATTGTTAACAAATGAAGAACTAAGTAAAATGAAAGCACCACACAAACTACGGACGTGTAGAAAGGTGTGCCGCAACTCTTTCTCATAGTGGAGACTACCTGTGGGGTGGAAAGTCGGCAAGTTCACTAGGAGCAAGAATGTTTCTCATTGCTGTCACTGAGATTCATTGCACTCTCACTTCTCATGAACCAAAGTATTTACAGTCCAAATTTTAGGACGATCGATCGGCCTTTTGTTTTAAAAGCTGCAGCAATTTTTCTGGATAAAGTAGGAAGAGAATCACCCTTAATTCACAGATTGGAGTACATTCATTGTTTTGCCTGAGAGGAGGTTTTCTCTCCATGTGAACTGTGCGCAGGGTTAGGGCCTCTCAGGTTAAATACAGTGCAGTTCTCTTCCCTTGGAGAAATTGTTATAGGAAAGCACAGTTCAGGTAATGCTTTGCTGAATTAGTGACCTTCACTGGTTGGTTTTATATGGCAACACACTGGAAGTATGGATTTACTCATGGTTTTGGGTGCTAACATTCCTTATTGCAGAGGTAACTATATGAACACAGATGTACCTTAAGCATGGACTGGAATGCATTTTGGGAGAAGTAGTGCATTGTTCTTCTCCTTCGACTAGACTATCCTAAACTGGTTTGTAGCAGTTTACAAGAAACGTATAAGCACTGAGCGGTGAGGCTCCTCTTAGCTGATTTTATGGTAGCTTGTGACGAGTAGACCGAATGCCTAATTTTCACATCCATTCATCAGCCAGTAGCTGGCAGCAAAAGCAATGCGCATTTTTCAGTCTTCAGTGTAAGCACATACAATGCATTCTACTATTTATATATTTCCTAACTAGCACTGCCCAAATAATTATAGCACATTGGAACAGATCTACTGCCAAATGACAACCGTTTCACTGGAGTTCAAGATGATTTGTTGAGGCTCTTTTGAAAATGCACCAAAAAATGGGCAACCATGAGGATTCTACTGTCTCTTTATGTAATCCCTCATAAACTCAATGGTGTTGAGGTCGGGCTCCCTTGGTGCCATATTACTATTTCTTGAACCCCTGTTGTTCTTTATTCTGAACATATTTCGTAATGACATTTGCTGCATGTTGGGAGTGATTGTCTACCTGTGGGATCAATTTGAAGTCAATAAAAAACCTCCCTGATGGTATTGCATGACGGTTAAGAATCCTCATGTATTTTTCAGCAATGTTAAGGACCGTAAATGCAGTCACCGAAGCAGCAGATAAAAACACACAATCACTTTAATTGCATCCCTTTAAAAAATCAGAAGATGTCCAGCAATGTCATCAGCTCAGAATTAATCAATAAGTGGGACCAAGATGTACCCATGTACTGTTCGAAGAAATCTGTCCAGAAGTTGTCTTCATAGAAGAACTAGAGTCAAATACCATAACTTCATCACTGAAACATGTCCACGCAATTTAAGTATGTATAAAAACACAGAAAGTGATGTGCAGAAAATGGCAGTGAGTGCTCACGACAGGTGAATTAAAATTTTAAATATTGGGCTATAACAGAAGTCATTTTGCCAAAAGGCTTGAGATAGGTACATTATGGAATGTCAGCAGACAGCATATAACCATGATGGATATTCATTGCAAATCTGTGGCTGTATTTCAGACAATGCATTTGAGGATTTTGTCAGGATTAGACTAGGGCTACACTGCGACATGTAGTGCGACACTGAAATTGCGAAATCACATCTAATGATTTCCAATGGTATCATACTGAACACATAATTTCAAATGTTTCCAAATGTGTTGGATTTCTTACTGCAGGTCACACATAACTTACTTGCCATGCACTTTGATGCAAGTCACATGTGACTGAGATTTATGTACGACTTATCAGTCAATTGGCCATGTTTTTAAAGGAAAATCAGAGCTCTAAAATAGTTGAGCAACAACAAATTGCAGACAATAATACAGATTGCACAATTTGCCTGAGTAATGTGGTTCCACGGGACAATGTATCCTGAACGCTTTGAAAAACAATCAGCTACTTATCATTCATGCAATACCATCCGAGAAGCATCTGATTGACTATAAATGTATTCTGCTGCATTAGACATAAAGGAGGGCCTCATACACATTATGTTCAAATTGTCATGTAGTGATACTCCAAGACTCCTAAACGCTGTGCATTAAGTGCAAAGCCTGCCAAAAATTACAAGCAGTGTCATTCATACATCTTTGAAGCCACCAACTGCATTGCCTTATTCAAATATTTTGAACAAAGTGTAGTTGAGGTACTTTTGCACTCCTGTTATGAACTGGTGGTTTAGGAGCAACATGGAACGTGCTCTGGAGGAGGTGGTACCTGTACTGACCGCAGTTCCTGAGCTTAACACAACACAAGAAGTAGCCGTGGGATGTTCCTGTCACTCCCTAGACATTTCGTCACAGCCGGAGGACTAACTGCCCCTAAAGATAGAAACAGGAAAGCTATCTTGCCTCAGAGAAAATCCCCAAAGGATAGGACAGCCCCCCACAAATATTGACTGAGAGTGGAGAGGGAAATGACATATGCAGAATGAAAACAGGGTGTAGAAAAGGAGGCCAGTCTAGCTAGATAGATAGAACAGGACAGAATACTGTGCGGTCAGTATTAAAAACTAGAAAAATCCACCACAGAGTTTACAAAAATCTTCACACCTAACTAAAGGTGTGGAGGGTAAATCTGCTTCCCAGAGCTTCCAGCTAAACTGAATAAATCCATAGTGACAAGCTGGACTAGAAAAAACATAGAAAGTGCAGAAAGATTAAGTCCACAACAAGTGGACTGCAAAAGAACCAAGCAAGGACTTATCTTTGCTGAACCGGTCAGAATATCAGGGAAATCCAAGCAGAGATGTGAATCCAACCAGGAACCATTGACAACTGGCACTGGCTGAAGGATAGAGCCAGGATAAATAGCCGAGCCAGAATAAACGATCAGTGGAAGCAGCTGCTGACTGCTAAATCCAAGGAGCAGCAGTTCCACTTAAATCCACTGGTGGGAGCCCAAGAGCAGAACTCACAAAAGTGCCACTTACAACCACCGGAGGGAGCCCAAGAGCAGAATTCTCAACAGTACCCCCCCTTGAGGAGGGGTCACCGAACCCTCACCAGAGCCTCCAGGCCGATCAGGACGAGCCAAGTGAAAGGCACAAACCAAATCGGCGGCATGGACATCGGAGGCAACAACCCAAGAATTATCCTCCTGGCCATAACCCTTCCACTTGACGAGATACTGAAGCCTCCGCCTCAAAAAACGAGAATCCAAAATTTTCTCCACCACATATTCCAACTCCCCATCAACCAACACCGGGGCAGGAGGATCAACAGAGGGAAGAACGGGCACCACATATCTCCGCAACAAAGATCTATGGAAAACATTATGGATGGCAAAAGAGGCCGGAAGGGCCAAACGAAAAGATACCGGATTGATAATCTCAGAAATCTTATAAGGACCAATAAACCGAGGTTTGAACTTAGGGGAAGAAACCTTCATAGGAACATGACGAGAAGATAACCAGACTAAATCCCCCACCCGAAGCCAGGGACCAACACACCGACGGCGGTTAGCAAAATGTTGAGCCTTTTCCTGAGACAACGTCAAATTGTCTACCTCATGAGTCCAAATCTGCTGTAACCTGTCCACCACAGAATCCACACCAGGACAGTCAGAAGGCTCAACCTGCCCCGAAGAAAAACGAGGATGAAAACCAAAATTACAAAAGAAAGGCGGAACCAAAGTAGCCGAACTAGCCCGATTATTAAGGGCAAACTCGGCCAACGGCAAGAAAGCCACCCAATCATCCTGATCAGCAGACACAAAGCATCTCAAATAGGTTTCCATGGTCTGATTAGTTCGCTCAGTTTGGCCATTTGTCTGAGGATGGAACGCCGAAGAAAAAGACAAATCAATGCCCATCCTAGCACAAAAGGCCCGCCAAAACCTAGAAACAAACTGGGAACCTCTGTCAGACACAATATTCTCCGGAATGCCATGCAAACGAACCACATGTTGAAAAAACAATGGAACCAAATCAGAGGAGGAAGGCAATTTAGGCAAAGGTACCAAATGGACCATTTTAGAGAACCGGTCACAAACCACCCAGATAACAGACATCTTCTGGGAAACAGGAAGATCCGAAATAAAATCCATGGAAATATGCGTCCAGGGCCTCTCAGGGACCGGCAAAGGCAAAAGCAACCCACTAGCGCGGGAGCAGCAAGGCTTGGCCCGGGCACAAGTCCCACAGGACTGCACAAAAGATCGCACATCCCGTGACAAGGAAGGCCACCAAAAGGACCTAGCAACCAAATCTCTGGTACCAAAAATCCCAGGATGACCAGCCAACACTGAACAATGAACCTCAGAAATTACCTTATTAGTTTATCTATCAGGAACAAACAGCTTCCCCACAGGACAGCGGTCAGGTTTATCAGCCTGAAATTCCTGAAGCACCAGCTGCAAATCAGGGGAGATGGCAGAAAGAATCACCCCTTCCTTAAGAATGCCCACTGGCTCAAGGACTCCAGGAGAATCAGGCAAAAAACTCCTAGAGAGGGCATCAGCCTTAACATTCTTAGATCCCGGAAAATACGAGACCACAAAATCAAAACGGGAGAAAAATAGGGACCATCGAGCCTGTCTAGGGTTCAGCCGCTTGGCCGACTCGAGGTAAATCAGATTCTTGAGATCGGTCAAGACCACAACGCGGTGCTTGGCTCCCTCAAGCCAATGTCGCCACTCCTCAAATGCCCACTTCATAGCCAACAACTCCCGATTACCAACATCATAATTGCGCTCCGCAGGCGAAAACTTTCTGGAAAAAAAAAGCACACGGTTTCATCAAAGAACCATCAGAATTCCTCTGTGACAAAACGGCCCCTGCCCCAATCTCAGAAGCGTCAACCTCAACCTGAAAAGGAAGAGAAACATCCGGCTGATGCAATACAGGGGCAGAAGTAAATCGGCGTTTAAGCTCCTGAAAGGCCTCAACAGCCGCAGAGGACCAATTCGTCACATCAGCGCCTTTCTTAGTCAAATCGGTCAAGGGCTTAACCACACTGGAAAAGTTGGCAATGAAACGGCGATAAAAATTAGCAAAGCCCAAAAATTTCTGAAGGCTCTTCACCGATGTGGGTTGAATCCAGTCATGAATGGCTTGGACCTTAACAGGATCCATTTCTATAGACGAGGGAGAAAAAATAAAACCCAAAAAAGAGACCTTCTGAACTCCAAATAGGCAATTAGACCCCTTCACAAATAAAGCATTATCACGAAGGATCTGGAATACCATCTTGACCTGCTTCACATGAGACTCCCAATCATCGGAAAAAATCAAAGTATCATCCAAATACACAATCATGAATTTATCAAGATAATTGCGGAAAATATCATGCATGAAGGACTGAAATACAGAAGGAGCATTAGAAAGCCTGAACGGCATCACAAGGTATTCAAAATGGCCTTCGGGCGTATTAAATGCAGTTTTCCATTCGTCACCCTGTTTAATACGAACAACATTATATGCCCCTCGAAGGTCAATCTTAGTAAACCAACCAGCCCCCTTAATCCGAGCAAACAAATCAGAAAGCAAAGGTAAAGGGTATTGGAATTTGACCGTGATCTTATTAAGAAGGCGATAATCAATACAGGGTCTCAAGGAGCCATCCTTCTTGGCAACAAAAAAGAATCCCGCTCCCAATGGTGATGAAGACGGACGAATATGCCCCTTCTCCAAAGACTCCTTGACATAACTCCGCATGGCGGCATGCTCTGGCACAGACAGATTGAAAAGTCGGCCCTTAGGGAACTTACAGCCAGGAATCAAGTTAATAGCACAATCACAGTCCCTATGTGGAGGAAGGGAACTGGACTTGGGCTCATCAAATACATCCTGGAAATCTGACAAAAACTCAAGGACTTCAGAAGAGGGGGAAGAGGAAATTGACATCAAAGGAATGTCACAATGTACCCCTTGACAACCCCAACTAGTCACAGACATAGATTTCCAATCCAGCACCGGATTATGTTCCTGTAACCATGGAAAACCCCGTACAACAACATCATGCAAGTTATGCAACACCAGAAAACGGCAATCTTCCTGATGTGCTGGAGCCATGCACATGGTCAGCTGAGTCCAATACTGAGGTTTATTCTTGGCCAACGGTGTAGCATCAATCCCCCTCAAAGGAATAGGGCTCTGCAAAGGCTGCAAGGAAAAACCACAGCGCCTGGCGAATTCCAAGTCCATTAAGTTCAGGGCAGCGCCTGAATCCACAAATGCCATGACAGAAAAGGATGATAATGAGCAAATCAGGGTCACAGATAAGAGAAATTTAGGCTGTACGGTACTGATGGTAACAGACCTAGCGACCCTCTTAGTACGCTTAGGGCAATCAGAAATAACATGAGCAGAATCACCACAGTAAAAACACAGCCCATTCTGATGTCTGAATCCCTGCCGTTCTGCTCTAGTCAAAATCCTATCACATTGCATAGGCTCAGGACTCCGCTCAGAGGACACTGCCATATGGTGCACAACTTTGCGCTCGCGCAGGCGCCGATCAATCTGAATGGTTAGAGACATAGATTCACTCAAACCAGCAGGCATGGGGAACCCCACCATAACATCTTTCAGGGCTTCAGAAAGACCCTTTCTGAAAATTGCGGCCAGAGCATCCTCATTCCATTTAGTGAGCACAGACCATTTTCTAAATTTCTGGCAGTATAATTCTGCCGCTCCCTGACCCTGACATAGGGCCAACAAGGTTTTTTCTGCATGATCCACAGAATTAGGTTTGTCATACAATAATCCGAGCGCTTGAAAAAATGCATCTACATTAAGCAATGCCGGATCCCCTGATTCAAGGGAGAATGCCCAGTCCTGAGGGTCACCACGCAGCAGAGAGATGATGATTTTAACCTGCTGAATGGGATCACCAGAGGAACGGGGTTTCAAAGCAAAAAACAATTTGCAGTTATTTTTAAAGTTCAGAAACTTGGATCTGTCCCCAAAAAACAAATCAGGAGTAGGAATTTTAGGCTCTAAAGCCGGAGTCTGGACAACATAATTTTGGATACTCTGTACTCTTGCAGCAAGTTGATCCACACGAGAAAACAAACCCTGAACATCCATGCCAGCGCCAAAATCCTGAACCACCCAAAGATTAAGAGGAAAAAAAAGACAAAACAGACTGCAGAAAAAAAAATGGCTCAAAATTTTCCTTTTTTCCTTCTTTTGAGATGCATTTAATTCATTTTTGGCCAGTTGTACTGTTATGAACTGGTGGTTTAGGAGCAACATGGAACGTGCTCTGGAGGAGGTGGTACCTGTACTGACCGCTCTTCCTGAGCTTAACACAACACTAGAAGTAGCCGTGGGATGTTCCTGTCACTCCCTAGACATCTCGTCACAGCCGGAGGACTAACTGCCCCTAAAGATAGAAACAGGAAAGCTATCTTGCCTCAGAGAAAATCCCCAAAGGATAGGACAGCCCCCCACAAATATTGACTGTGAGTGGAGAGGGAAATGACATATGCAGAATGAAAACAGGGTGTAGAAAAGGAGGCCAGTCTAGCTAGATAGATAGAACAGGACAGAATACTGTGCGGTCAGTATTAAAAACTAGAAAAATCCACCACAGAGTTTACAAAAATCTCCACACCTAACTAAAGGTGTGGAGGGTAAATCTGCTTCCCAGAGCTTCCAGCTAAACTGAATAAATCCATAGTGACAAGCTGGACTAGAAAAAACATAGAAAGTGCAGAAAGATTAAGTCCACAACAAGTGGACTGCAAAAGAACCAAGCAAGGACTTATCTTTGCTGAACCAGTCAGAATATCAGGGAAATCCAAGCAGAGATGTGAATCCAACCAGGAACCATTGACAACTGGCACTGGCTGAAGGATAGAGCCAGGATAAATAGCCGAGCCAGAATAAACGATCAGTGGAAGCAGCTGCTGACTGCTAAATCCAAGGAGCAGCAGTTCCACTTAAATCCACCGGAGGGAGCCCAAGAGCAGAACTCACAAACGTGCCACTTACAACCACCGGAGGGAGCCCAAGAGCGGAATGCACAACACACTCCTAAAGGCTCTGCACAAAGTAGAAAGACAGAAAAAAATATAAAGAGGGTCATTCAAACACCCTCATAGAAAATATTAACAAAGTATAGTTGATGTACTCCTACATTCATAAAAGCTTTGCACAAAGTGGAAAGCCAGGAAAAAATTATAAGGAGGGTCATCCATACACCCATGAAGGCAATATCCGGAATATTCAAATATTGAACATTAAAAACCCTTTATGTGCTGCTGTAATCTAGCAGTGTGAAGAAGTGGAGGCTAATCTAGGCTTTGTTTATTTTTATCAGAGTGATCTTTTCAGCATTTTCTGTTGACAGGTGAAGGTGCCTGTTCTGACCCCCCTCAGCGGCACTAAAAACCATTGCTCTATGCCTTGGAGGTGTTGTGCTGCCCTGCCACGTCTTGTCTGTCCTGACATTATTACTTTCTACTTCTCTTTTTGCTTTTTTGGCCCGACTGTTGTGATTTACTATTAGTTCTTCTGTACCAAATTATATATATATATATATTGTCCCCAAAGAACTTTCCCTTTCTCTATAATGTTTTTCTTGAATGGATGTTTGTCATTGTCAGCATTATCCCTATGGGGCTATGTACAATTCATGTTTGAACACTTTGCACTGAGCACCTTGCTTCTGTGTTCTTTAGTAATGTCATTGCATGTGATTTTTAGTACATATATTTGCACTACATGTCTTCATAGTATGCATAACTTTGATTAATATAAGCATCCACAATTACTTTATCATTTTTTGCTTTATTTAAAGTTTTATTACCTTCTCTTTTCTTCTCTAATCTAATACTTACTACTCATTCTACACTGCGTGCAGAATTATTAGGCAAGTTGTTTTTTGGATCACATGATACTTTTTATACATGTTGTCCTACTCGAAGCTATTCAGGCTTGAGAGCCAACTACAAATTAAGTAAATCAGGTGATGTGCATCTCTGTAATGAGGAGGAGTGTTGTCTAATGACATCAACACCCTATATGCTTAATTATTAGGCAACTTTCTTTCCTTTGGCAAAATGGGTCAAAAGAGAGATTTGACGGGCTCTGAAAAGTCCAAAATTGTGAGATGTCTTGCAGAGGGATGCAGCAGTGTTGAAATTGCCAAACTTTTGAAGCATGATCACCGAACAATCAAGCGTTTCATGGCAAATAGCCAACAGGGTCACAAGAAGCGTGTTGGGCAAAAAAGGCGCAAAATAACTGCCCATGAATTGAGGAAAATCAAGCGTGAAGCTGCAAAGATGTCATTTGCCACCAGTTGTGCCGTATGTCAGAGATGCAACATTACTGGAGTATCCAAAAGCACAAGGTGTGCCATACTCAGGGACATGGCCAATGTAAGAAAGGCTGAAAAACGACCACCTTTGAACAAGAAACATAAGATAAAACGTCAAGACTGGGCCAAGAAATATCTTAAGACTGACTTTTCAAAGGTTTCATGGACTGATGAAATGAGAGTGACTCTTGCTGGGCCAGATGGATGGGCCAGAGGCTGGATCAGTAAAGGGCAGAAAGCTCCACTCCGACTCAGACACCAGCAAGGTGGAGGTGGGGTACTGGTATGGGCTGGTATCATCAAAGATGAACTTGTGGGACCTTTTTGGGTTGAGGATGGAGTGAAGCTCAACTCCCAGACCTACTGCCAGTTTCTGGAAGACAACTTCTTCATGCAGTGGTATAGGAAGAAGTCGGTAATATTCAAGGTTCAAGAAAAACATGATTTTTATGCAGCACAATGCTCCATCACATGCCTTCAACTACTCCACAGCGTGGCTGGCCAGTAAAGGTTTCAAAGAAGAAAAAATAATGACATGGCCCCCTTGTTCACCTGATCTGAACCCCATAGAGAACCTGTGGTCTCTCATAAAATGTGAGATCTACAGGGAGGGAAAACAGTACACCTCTCGGAACAGTGTCTGGGAGGCTGTGGTGGCTGCTGCACGCAATGTTGATCGTAAACAGATCAAGCAACTGACAGAATCTATGGATGGAAGGCTGTTGAGTGTCATTATAAAGAAAGGTGGCTATATTGTTTTTTTTTTTGTTTTGTTTTGTTTTTGCATGTCAGAAATGTTTATTTCTAAATTTTGTGCAGTTATATTGGTTTACCTGGTGAAAATAAACAAGTGAGATGGGAACATATTTGGTTTTTATTAAGTTGCCTAATAATTCTGCACAGTAATAGTTACCTGCACAAACAGATATCCTCCTAAGATAGCCAGATAAAAAAAAACCACTCCAACTTCCAAAACTATTAAGCTTTGATATGTATGAGTCTTTTGGGTTGATTGAGAACATAGTTGTTGACAATAATAAAAATAATCCTCTGAAATACAACTTGCCTAATAATTCTGCACGCAGTGTATTGATATGCAGTCTATGCATGATCCCTAATACTAATCTGACAGGTGCTTTTCCTCTATGTAATCTCCGCTTGCTGTTGTTGGAACGCACACGTCACTTCTGGCATTGACCGGATCCTTCATGCGCGCTCCTCTGACATTCTAACTGTAAGGCCGGAGTCAGACACAACATATAAAAAATCGGTCCGGTTTTGTCTGCCGAGAATCCCACAAATGTTCTCCGTATGGTGATTCGTATATAATCCGTTTTCAATGAAAGGATGCGATTTTCTCCCATTTAAGGATCCGTGTGACATCCGTATGGCATTAATATGGCGTGATTTTGTCGCACACTTACAAAATGAGCAAATGATGAATCCATGGCCTGAAAATCATTAGAAATTAATGTGGGACCCTATTTATTGGCTCAATAACAAGTCCCCTCCTCCTAGCTTTGCATGGGAGTGTTTGCTGGTGTATTTTCTAGCTGATTTGTCTGAAACATGTCATATAGGCTAACCTTTAACACCACTAAGCAGGTGCTTTTACACTGGGTTTTGCCCCAGCGATTGTGGAGGAGGAGGAGAAGAATGAGGGTCCATCCACTTTTGAGGTGACAGATGACTAAAGGGCATTTTCACCTTCTGTATGCTTTACTGTGCAGCTATCCAGACAAATTTTAATAATATACTAGGGTGATCCTGGCCACATTTGATATTCTTCTTGAGACTCTGCGCCCTGGTATCACCTACAAGGACACTGTGATGCGCAAGTCTATTTCGGCAGAGGAGTGTCTTCTACTTACTTTACAGTATGTCAAAAAACTGTATGATGCGTATGTATTTGATGTGTGTATTTTATACACACACATTTCCCTTCCTTTTTTTGACCTGTGTTTGATTTTTTTGGTGTTAATCATTATGCCTTTCATATTACCTGCTTTGTTATTGTTATTCTGCTATGTTCACTAGGCATTGTTTACTGCTGTAACTTGTTGAGGCAGGGCTTAGTTTGCACTCTCTGTTAAATGTTATGTTGCCGTAACCTTGGTATGATGATGCATGGATATGTCCTAACTAGTGATGGGAGAGCACTAAAATGTTTGGGTGCTCGTTGCTCGGGTCGAGCAAATCGAAATACTCGGGTACTCGGCCAGAACAACGAGCCCAATGTACAGTAAGTCTATGTGAGACCCGAGTATTTTTACCGCAATCCCCCCGGGGGTCCTTTTAAGGTCTAAAAACGTCTGAAAATGAAGGAAACACTGCTCAAATGACACAAGGACCTCATGGGGATCGCCACTGGAAGCATTCCTGACTCCTAGTTCACAGCCTTAATCATTTTTTTTCCCGGTGCCACAAAAAACACATGGAAACAAAACCAAAACGGGTTTTGCTTGGAAATATATCAAGGTACATCCTTTGCAGGTTAAAGACTTGCCTGTAAGGCCAAATATTTTACCCCAGACCGAAAATTTCCTCTCCCACTTAGGCTTAGATCAGACGCTGCGTTTTTGAAGCGTTTTTCAACTTTAACATTGCATTTCACTGGGAAATGTCATTGTAACATTTAACACCCCTAGCTGGCCATGTGGTGTGTGACACATAAGCAGACCCATCTTGTTTCATTTACGAAGCAGTGACACTTAAAGTCACAGAGCCTATTTTTACTGGTGCATCAGGCGCCATTAATCTTCTTAAAGGGCCATTATGAAACAGTGGGTCTCCTAAGCTGTTGTAGCCTATGCTGTGAGTGGATAAGCTGTCAATAATTACGATGCACCACAATACCCCTGTCATAAGATATCCAGGGGGGACTCCTGAAAAAGTGTTTCATTGAATTCAAGGCGTGTCCTACTACCAATTCATATGCACCCCAATAAGCCTTTGAACCTACATACTGGATGGGCCCAGGAAAATCCACTTCACAATATGCAATTTGTGCTCCATACTCCTTTGTTTTATACATTGGCGGCAAGACCAGCCCTACTGCATAGTCAGTCATATGCACCCCATTAGGCCTTGGAACCCACCGACTGGATGTGCCCATGAAAATCCACTTCTCAATATACATTTTGTACTCCCATACTCTTTGGTTTTACATATTGGTGGCAAGGCCAGCCCTGCTGCATAGTCAGTCATATGCACCCCATTTGGCCTTGGAACCCACAGACTGGATGTGCCCATGAAAATCCACTTCTCAATATACATTTTGTACTCCCATACTCTTTGGTTTTACATATTGGTGGCAAGGCCAGCCCTGCTGCATAGTCAGTCATATGCACCCCATTAGGCCTTGGAACCCACAGACTGGATGTGCCCAGGAAAATCCACTTCACAATATGCATTTTGTGCTCCATACTACTTTGTTTTACACATTGGCAGCAAGGCCAGCCCTGCTGCATAGTCAGTCATATGCACCCCATTTGGCCTTGGAACCCACATATTTTTTAATGGTATGGTGGTTCCCTCTTTGCATAATTATTTACAGGAGAATTTTGCAATTTTTTTTACATGTTTTTAACACAAAGGATCAGATAAGGCTTTAAAAAAAGCAAATACTTGCAATACAAGGCAATGTTATTGCAAACTACAAAATTCAAGGAATAGTAAGATTGAATAGTGTGAGTGCGTACACTTTTGTATGTGTTAGAATACACAGGTTAATAAGTACATATAAGGATTAAATAAATATAGTGATTACGTATATATGAAGATTAACTACATAGAGTATAGTTAGATCATCACCAAGAGGCTTTTAAACATCATCCATCTGGAATATCAGAGAAGCAACACCAAGACAGAGAACCCCTGGGAGATTACCTACACTGCATGGGCGTCCCCAATTATGCAGGTATCAGCACACTGTACATGTACAGGTACCCCAGTTTTGGCATCTGTCTTAGTCATGTATCTCTGGTCTTATATAGTGAATAACACCATTTAGTAACTCAAGTTTCACCCACACCTTCAAGAGGCCACTTTTCAAGGTTGGATGAAACTGAGATATCATGGAGTCATCAGACGAGGGGCCATAAATACCTAGAAAATAAAAGCCACAAGTATTTAGATCAAACCACCACTGGCATAGTTTCAGTAAACCTTAATGTTTTACAATGACAAACAGCTAACTTATAGAGGCTTAGAACTGTTTGTGAAGTGAATGAACAAACATTTATCAAGATTGTGTCACTATCAGCATTGTCTGTCACATCTCTAAATGTTTTACAAGAAATGCAGCTATGTGATTGTCTGAATGCATTCGGTATACAGTATTTCAATCTTGTTTACAAATCGCCATTTGTATATTCTCCATTTGTACATTTGAGGCAGACAAAGTTAAGGCTCGCAAGGAGAGAAACAAATATAGTGGACAAAGCTATATTTTTTAATGAACTACTGAGTCAAAGTAACAGCATTGCTTTATCAAATTTATATGAAGTGTATTGTGTCCAATGTTAGCAACCAGGCAACACAAAAAGGAGCTTTTCAAGTGAGCTCTTTAAGCTACACAAATGTTATGAAGTGTTTTTCAACAAGGATGTGGTTTCACCAATGGGGGGTACCTTTTGTAAAAATAGACTAGTGCCATCACATCCCCCCTTGACCATACTTCACTGGCCTATAACAGTACAAAGCACGTTCACCCTGGTGATCTAGTGGCAGTTAAACAAGAGACATTGCAGGAGACAGAGTTAAGAAGTACGCCCAATGGAATGCCATGCCCAATTCCCCAATGTGGGGTCCTTTTTGGACTGATTAAAATAGTGCCATCACAGCCCCCTAGACCTAAATGCCCCGTACAGACCACGTTCACCCTGGTCATCTAGTGGCAGTTAAAGGACACATTGCAGGAGACAGACTTAAGAAGTAGGCCCAATGTAATGTAATGCCCAATTCCCCAACATGGGGTCCTATTTTTACAAAATGAAATAGTGCCTTCACAGCCCCCGTGCCCCAAAATCACCGGCCTATGACAGTACTGAGCACGTGCACCCAGGTCATCTAGTGGCAGTTAAAGGACACATTGCAGGAGACAGACTTAAGAAGTAGATACCACATTTGTGCAGATAGGTTCTTTTGATCGCCCATTATTGCATTTTAATGCAATGTTGCGGAGACCAAAAAACGTAATTTTGGCGTTTCTAATTTTTTTCTCACTGCGCTGTTTAGCGATCAGGTTATTGTTTTTTTTTATTCATAGATCAGGCGATTTTGAACACGGTGATACCAAATATGTGTAGGTTTGATTGTTATTGTTTATTTTGGATGGGGCGAAAGGGGGGTGATTTAAACTTTTATATATATTTTTTTTCATATTTTTAAAAACATTTTTTTTAACTTTTGCTATGCTTCAATAGCCTCCATGGGAGGGTAGAAGCTGGCACCACTCGATCGGCTCAGCTACATAGCAGCGATCATCAGATCGCTGCTATGTAGCTGAATTGCAGGCTTGCTATGAGCACCAACCACAGGGTGGCGCTCACAGCAGGCCTGCATCAGTAACCATAGAGGTCTCAAGGACCTCTATGGCCATCATCCTGATGCATCGCTGACCACCAATCATGTGACGGGGGTCGGCGATGCGCTTATTTCTGGCCGCGCGGCCGGAAGCGGTAGTTAAATGCCGCTGTCAGCGTTTGACAGCGGCATTTAACAGATTAATAGCGGCGGGTGAATCGCTATTTCACCCGCCGCTATTGTGCGCACATGTCAGCTGTAAAAAACAGCTGACATGTTGCAACTTTGATGTGGGCTCACCGCTGGAGCCCACATCAAAGGGGGAGACACGACATGTGCAGTACTAGTACGGTGCTTGTCGTGAAGGGGTTAAATAGTACACGCAAAACGCCAGTGTCAATGTCTACAGTGAAGAGGTGACTCCGGGATGCTGGCCTTCATGGCAGAGTGGCAAAGAAAATCCATATCTGAGACTATCTAATAAAAGAAAAAGATTAATGTGGGCAAAAGAACACAGACATTGGACAGAGTAAGACTGGAAAAAAGTGTTATGGACAGACAATTCCAAGTTTGAGGAGTTTGGATCACACAGAAGAACATTTGTGAGACGTGGAACAACTGAAAAGATGCTGCAAGAGTGTCTGATGCCATCTGTCAAGCATAATGGAGGTAATGTGATTTTCTGGGTGCTTTCACACATCAGGTTTTTGCCGTCAGGCACAATCCGGCGAGTTTGAAAAAAACAGATCGTTTTTTTCCGCCGGATCCATTTTTTTCTCATAGCGGATTACACCTAATGGCCAAACGTTTCATCCGTTTTTTTGCCGGATCCTTCAGAAAAGCTGTTTCCGACGGACGGAGAAAACGTACAGAAGAATGTTTTTTCTGTCCGGCGAAAAAACAAACAGCGACGGATCCGGCTAAAAATGTATGAAACTGAGATCTGAAATGATGAATCTGGCCTCCGAATCCGTTTTTTCATGCATTTTTTCCATTGAAATCATGCACATCTTTCATTCTCTCTCTAAAAAAACAAACGGATCAGTTGCATCAGTTTTTCACTATTTGCAACGGATGAGTTTTTTCTCACTCCCTTCATTGTATTCCTGGAGCCCCTACAGAGCGGTTGCATCAGCTGATGCTGATGCTCTCCACGGGAAATCGTCGTGGGACACTCGTGGATTTCTGTGGATCAGGAGTATATTGTTTGTTTGTTATTGTAATATTTTTTACAGGTGACACTGGCTTCAGGGATCCAAGTGACAAGTGATGGTGAGTATGTACTATATGTTATATGTACTGTATGTTACAGTGGGGCAAAAAAGTATTTAGTCAGTCAGCAATAGTGCAAGTTCCACCACTTAAAAAGATGAGAGGCGTCTGTAATTTACATCATAGTTAGACCTCAACTATGGGAGACAAACTGAGAAAAAAAAATCCAGAAAATCACATTGTCTGTTTTTTTATCATTTTATTTGCATATTATGGTGGAAAATAAGTATTTGGTCAGAAACAAACAATCAAGATTTCTGGCTCTCACACACCTGTAACTTCTTCTTTAAGAGTCTCCTCTTTCCTCCACTCATTACCTGTAGTAATGGCACCTGTTTAAACTTGTTATCAGTATAAAAAGACACCTGTGCACACCCTCAAACAGTCTGACTCCAAACTCCACTATGGTGAAGACCAAAGAGCTGTCAAAGGACACCAGAAACAAAATTGTAGCCCTGCACCAGGCTGGGAAGACTGAATCTGCAATAGCCAACCAGCTTGGAGTGAAGAAATCAACAGTGGGAGCAATAATTAGAAAATGGAAGACATTCAAGACCACTGATAATCTCCCTTGATCTGGGGCTCCACGCAAAATCCCACCCCGTGGGGTCAGAATGATCACAAGAACGGTGAGCAAAAATCCCAGAACCACGCGGGGGGACCTAGTGAATGAACTGCAGAGAGCTGGGACCAATGTAACAAGGCCTACCATAAGTAACACACTACGCCACCATGGACTCAGATCCTGCAGTGCCAGATGTGTCCCACTGCTTAAGCCAGTACATGTCCGGGCCCGTCTGAAATTTGCTAGAGAGAATTTGGATGATCCAGAGGAGTTTTAGGAGAATGTCCTATGGTCTGATGAAACCAAACTGGAACTGTTTGGTAGAAACACAACTTGTCGTGTTTGGAGGAAAAAGAATACTGAGTTGCATCCATCAAACACCATACCTACTGTAAAGCATGGTGGTGGAAACATCATGCTTTGGGGCTGTTTCTCTGCAAAGGGGCCAGGACGACTGATCCAGGTACATGAAAGAATGAATGGGGCCATGTATCGTGAGATTTTGAGAGCAAACCTCCTTCCATCAGCAAGGGCATTGAAGATGAAACGTGGCTGGGTCTTTCAACATGACAATGATCCAAAGCACACCGCCAGGGCAACGAAGGAGTGGCTTCGTAAGAAGCATTTCAAGGTCCTGGAGTGGCCTAGCCAGTCTCCAGATCTCAACCCTATAGAAAACCTTTGGAGGGAGTTGAAAGTCCGTGTTGCCAAGCGAAAAGCCAAAAACATCACTGCTCTAGAGGAGATCTGCATGGAGGAATGGGCCAACATACCAACAACAGTGTGTGGCAACCTTGTGAAGACTTACAGAAAACGTTTGACCTCTGTCATTGCCAACAAAGGATATATTACAAAGTATTGAGATGAAATTTTGTTTCTGACCAAATACTTATTTTCCACCATAATATGCAAATAAAATGATAAAAAAACAGACAATGTGATTTTCTGGATTTTTTTTCTCAGTTTGTCTCCCATAGTTGAGGTCTACCTATGATGTAAATTACAGACGCCTCTCATCTTTTTAAGTGGTGGAACTTGCACTATTGCTGACTGACTAAATACTTTTTTGCCCCACTGTATATGTATGTATTTTATGTAATGTATGAATGTATTGTATGCAGTATGTATGTAGTATGTTTGTAGTATGTATGTAGTATGCTGTATGTATGAATGTATTGTATGTTGTATGTATCTAGTATGTATGTAGTATGTATGTTGTATGTATGTAGTATGTATGTAGTATGTTGCATGTATGTTGTATGCATGTTGTATGTATGTTGTATGAATGTAGCATGTATGTTATATGTATGTTGTATGTATGTAGTATGTATGTAGTATGTTGTATGTATGTTGTATGTATGTAGTATGTATGTAGTATGTTGTATGTATGCATGTATGTAGTATGTATGTTGTATATATGTAGTATGTATGTATGTAGTATGTATGTAGTATGTAGTATGTATGTAGTATGTTGTATGTAGTATGTATGTTTGTGGTTTTGTTTTATATTCAACACATTAGCCGGATGTTGGGACTACCACTGTCCCATCATTGGCTAATGTGTCAATCACTGTCATTGTAGCAGGCATAGCCCGATGGGACTTGTAATCCCATAGGACGATGCCTGCCCACACACACAAAGACCCCCGAGAGGCCCGTACAGACCACCGACAGGCCCGCACAGACCCCCAACAGGCCCGCACAGACCCCCGTCAGGCCCGCACACACCCCAGCAGGCTCACACAGACCCCTGACAGGCCCGCACAGACCCCCAACAGGCCCACACAGACCCCCTGGCAGCCCGCACAGACCCCCGTCAGGCCCGCACACACCCCCAGCAGGCTCACACAGACCCCCGACAGGCCCACACAGACCCCCGGCAGCCTACACAGACCCCCGACAGGCCCGCACAGACCCCCGACAGGCCCACACAGACCCCCGGCAGCCCACACAGACCCCCGACAGGCCCGCGCAGACCCCTGGCAGGCCCGCACAGACCCCTGACAGGCCCGGACAGACCCCTGGCAGCCCGCACAGACCCCCAAGAGGCCCGCACAGACCCCCGACCATTCCGCACAGACCCCACATGCACTCACAGACACGCACAGTCTCCACCCACGCACCGCCTACACTCCACCCATGCACCACCCACACTACACCCACACTCTTCCCCCCTCCCGAACTGGATGTGCGCACACTACACAGGCTCTTTATTGGGTGGTTCATGTGTCAATCACAAGCATTGTGCAAAAAAAATACGCACTTCCGATTTCCGATTTCTGATCACATTCAAAGATCGGAATCGGGATTTAGAATTCCGATCATAGTGAAAATCGGTATAATTCCTATTTTACATGATCGGATCGAACAACCCTAGTCTGGACTAGATTTTAAATTTATTTGGCAACTCATTTGATTAATAAAAGTATGAGTTTTCATGGAAAACACAAAATTGTCTGGGTGACCCTAAAGTTTTGAACGGTAGTGTAGACAGAAACTGTCCTGACAAAGACAAAGTCCAGACAAACCATTGGGAGCCCGTCGACTCCCTGCAAATGCTTCTTCTGCTTTCAGGAATCTTCGTTACACTGCTGAAGCTTTAATGTGTCACACCGTTGCCCTTAGCAACCCGAACACCTACATTCTCCATCATATTGTAACACTTTAAGGGTGTTGTAGGGCGGCATGGCGTGACATAGATGGAAGCAGTCCATATAAAGGAAATGTGGATTTTTTTTTCTGCCAAAATGCAGCAAGCAATAAAGCAACCAAAAAACAACAAAGACTAGGCATTAGCTAAAGCATTATATGCATTATACCTCTGACGCAAGCTACCAGGGATATATGCAGTGCTTGGTTCTCCAGCCAATCAGCATTTAGCACATTTAACCGTTGTGCATATCCCTGTCCGAAATACATCATATTGGTTCAAAGGCCGTGTCTCCCTTTTCTTCAGTTCTTTTTGGGTCTGTAAGGAGGCAACCTCTCTCAGCTAAGGTGCCTAACCTCCAGTATTACCTCCAATCCACAACCAAACCTCACTTACCACTCCAATAAAAATCGTCCTGGAACTACCATGAATTAAAAGGCTCAGCACCTAAGCTGCTGCATCAACCAGTATTAATCGGCTTTTAAAGGGCCACTGTCACCCCCCCCCAGGCGTTATAAACTAAAAGAGCCACCTTGTGCAGCAGTAATGCTGCAGTCTAACAAGGTGGCTCTTTTAGTTTTTGATTAAGTTATTACCGCAATAAAACGTTTTAAAAATTGGCCAAACGTACCAGCGATTGTATCTGGAGGCGGTCCGAAGCGTCCTCTATGAATCTTCAAACTGCCGTCACTCTTCTCTTCAGGGCCGATGGTACCCGCCCCCTTCGCGTTGTTGCTTCAAATCCGGCGCCTGCGCTGTGCGTGCCTGCCTGGGGCCTGCGCAGTCTTCTTTGGCCGTCATCACTCACACGCAGGGTGCCTGACTGCGTCTGTGCGGGCAGTGCGGCCGCCCTGTTACTGAATCCCCGCCCCGCACTGTGTTATTCATTATGCACACTGCGGGGCTGGCATTCCTGGGCATGCGCACTGCACTGCGCTGTTCAGGCCCTCCCCCAGCTCGGACGTTCTCCCTTGTCTGACGTTGCCCCTGCTCCCCCGCCTTCCGGCATTATTTTCGGCTGCCAGATTCCAAAATCTGGTGAGGATTAGTGTATATGGCGGCAAGCTGCTGTGTGCTTTGTCTCTCTCTATGTGTTTGTATGTTTTAATGCAAATGCATATTTACACCAGCAGCAATGAAAATTAGGTACTTGTGTGGGTGGCCATAAATTACAAAGCACTGATGATCAATACTGTTTTTTTGGGGAGCATTATAGGTTTACATTGCGTTCGGGCAATACGTTTTGCGAATATAGCTAGCGTATTGCACCAGCGCAATGTCTTTAGCGGGATTGCTTTTGCCGATCCCGCTATCGCAGATCCACAATCTGCGCTAGCGAGGAACGGAGCTGGGACGCTGAAAGCAGCATCTGAGGTCCGACTGAAAATAACGGCACATCGCAAGGGCGTGCCTAAAAAATGGCATGCGCTAGCGATGCGATCCAGATCCTAAACACATTGCCGTCAATGGGTGCGCTAACGGACCCGTTGCATGGCGTAACTTGCGACAATCACGCCATGCAGCGTACTCCTTTAGCGTTAACCCATTAACGCTTAGTGAACCTATTCGTAACGCATTGAACATCAGTAAAGGAGGAGGGGTCTGCATTATACCACATCAAAGAACAATAAACGTTGAGGGGTGACCATTATTACACCGTACTGCAGATCAATGCACGGTCAGGGGTCTGCATTATTATATCGCACTGATCATCAATAAACGGTGAGGGGGATCATTATTATTCCGCACTATAGATCTATAAACGGTCATGGTGGAGCATTGAGTGGAGCACTTAAATACGTGGCACTGAAATACGTGGCACGTGGCACTGAAATACGTGGCACTGAAATATGTGGCACTGAAATACGTGGCACGTGGCACTGAAATACGTGGCACGTGGCACTGAAATACGTGACACGTGGCACTGAAATACGTGACACGTGGCACTGAAATACGTGGCACTGAAATACGTGGCACTGAAATACGTGGCACGTGGCACTGAAATACGTGGCACGTGGCACTGAAATACGTGGCACGTGGCACTGAAATACGTGGCACTGAAATACGTGACACGTGGCACTGAAATACGTGACACGTGGCACTGAAATATGTGGCACGTGGCACTGAAATACGTGGCACTGAAATACGTGACACGTGGCACTGAAATACGTGGCACTGAAATACGTGGCACGTGGCACTGAAATACGTGGCACGTGGCACTGAAATACGTGGCACTGAAATACGTGGCATTGAAATACGTGACACGTGGCACTGAAATACGTGGCACGTGGCACTGAAATACGTGACACGTGGCACTGAAATACGTGGCACTGAAATACGTGGCACGTGGCACTGACGTGGCACGTGGCACTCAGTGCCACGTATTTCAGTGCCACGTGCCACGTATTTCAGTGCCACGTGCCACGTATTTCAGTGCCACGTGCCACGTATTTCAGTGCCACGTGCCACGTATTTCAGTGCCACGTATTTCAGTGCCACGTATTTCAGTGCCACGTGCCACGTATTTCAGTGCCACGTATTTAAGTGCTCCACTCAATGCTCCACCATGACCGTTTATAGATCTATAGTGCGGAATAATAATGATCCCCCTCACCGTTTATTGATGATCAGTGCGATATAATAATGCAGACCCCTGACCGTGCATTGATCTGCAGTACGGTGTAATAATGGTCACCCCTCAACGTTTATTGTTCTTTGATGTGGTATAATGCAGACCCCTCCTCCTTTACTGATGTTCAATGCGTTACGAATAGGTTCACTAAGCGTTAATGGGTTAACGCTAAAGGAGTACGCTGCATGGCGTGATTGTCGCAAGTTACGCCATGCAACGGGTCCGTTAGCGCACCCATTGACGGCAATGTGTTTAGGATCTGGATCGCATCGCTAGCGCATGCCATTTTTTAGGCACGCCCTTGCGATGTGCCATTATTTTCAGTCGGACCTCAGATGCTGCTTTCAGCGTCCCAGCTCCGTTCCTCGCTAGCGCAGATTGTGGATCTGGGATAGCGGGATCGGCAAAAGCAATCCCGCTAAAGACATTGCGCTGGTGCAATACGCTAGCTATATTCGCAAAACGTATTGCCCGAACGCAATGTAAACCTATAATGCTCCCCAAAAAAACAGTATTGATCATCAGTGCTTTGTAATTTATGGCCACCCACACAAGTACCTAATTTTCATTGCTGCTGGTGTAAATATGCATTTGCATTAAAACATACAAACACATAGAGAGAGACAAAGCACACAGCAGCTTGCCGCCATATACACTAATCCTCACCAGATTTTGGAATCTGGCAGCCGAAAATAATGCCGGAAGGCGGGGGAGCAGGGGCAACGTCAGACAAGGGAGAACGTCCGAGCTGGGGGAGGGCCTGAACAGCGCAGTGCAGTGCGCATGCCCAGGAATGCCAGCCCCGCAGTGTGCATAATGAATAACACAGTGCGGGGCGGGGATTCAGTAACAGGGCGGCCGCACTGCCCGCACAGACGCAGTCAGGCACCCTGCGTGTGAGTGATGACGGCCAAAGAAGACTGCGCAGGCCCCAGGCAGGCACGCACAGCGCAGGCGCCGGATTTGAAGCAACAACGCGAAGGGGGCGGGTACCATCGGCCCTGAAGAGAAGAGTGACGGCAGTTTGAAGATTCATAGAGGACGCTTCGGACCGCCTCCAGATACAATCGCTGGTACGTTTGGCCAATTTTTAAAACGTTTTATTGCGGTAATAACTTAATCAAAAACTAAAAGAGCCACCTTGTTAGACTGCAGCATTACTGCTGCACAAGGTGGCTCTTTTAGTTTATAACGCCTGGGGGGGGGGTGACAGTGGCCCTTTAATATTTCGCCCAGTTTAATTTTCTGGGAGAGATATACACTCCTTACAATATCTTCCCTGTTGGACGCCTACAACTTATACAGGCAGAGACCTAACAGTCACTGGTTGTTTAATGCTCCTGACAGGTTCTTTTCAAGGGATGACTTTCAGACTCAACCGCTGTTCCTACAACTTTCAGCATCTAACATTATCCCTTTACTTCACTCCCTTCTGGGCTCAAATCTGGAACTGTGGCCTATTTATAACTGGAAAACTATTGTTACTCTAACTAGGAACTATTGTTGTGGGGTCAGATGAAATTAGGTAAATTCCCTAGTCTGATTATCTATTTCAACACCACATGTGTTTGTAAAACTCCACTTGTGAAACATACAGTTAATAGCATTCATATCATAAATACCATACAGAATAATGCAAACCTATCAGTGGTGCAAATCCTTTACGAGTCACAAGTATTTGGGTCATTCTATATCTTCAGAACTATAATTGTCCGCACAATCATTTTATAACATAATATGCACAAACAAAATTGGAATAAATAAAAAATAAATTCCAGGTTTATGAGGAACGCAAATGAAGTCTTCCTAATTATAAATCTGTATTCAGTAAGTATTCACAATGAAACTCATGAATGGATAAGCAGTCTACATTCGATTTGCGTCTTATAATAAAGACTTATAGTTTGCAATCATATTCGCCTCTTTGGCTGTACTGAGACCTCAGCACGTTGGACTGGCTAAGTATGACGGAATGGCATTGTAATCTAAGCAGACAAAATGTTCTCTGTAGACTGATGAACATGTTTTTAATTCAGCTCCCAATGAAAGGTTTTGTAGACTGAAAAGAGCAATGAAATGTGCTAGGCTGATAGTGACAGACTTTACACTGTTATCAAAACCAATTGTTTGTGCGATTTTTTTTGAGTGTAAAGATAAGTCACCTTGCAATCTTTTCAGAGAAGACATCATTTGGTTCATTGTTCAAGTACTCCATGACAGCTTTTTCAGCTTCTTTGCACTATCCATCTGATGTATTGGCAGACAGATACTCTAAGCAGTATATTTTAGTTTTCCTGTTAGCGACTGCATATTGTACAGTTGTTAATGGAACAGTGTTACTTAGGGGTAACGCTGTAATTCAGCATTGAAGCCATCAGTCCATCAACAGACAGAAGATGACACTACACAGGCAGAATATATTTAATTATTCTGGCATTTGGCAAATATAGCGAGACTGCTACATCATCTGGGGTCATTGCCGCAATGCATTCATGGGACCGGAGCGTCGCGAGGTGCGAGAAAGGTTGCCGCAGATGCCAAAAGGTGAGAATATAATGATCTTTTAAAAATTATTTTTAACATTATATGTTTTTACTATTGATGCGGCATAGGCAGCATCAATAGTAAAAAGTTGGTCACACTTACAGGGTTAATGCCAGTGTTAACGGACTGTGTTACACCGCGTGATGGGGCGATGTAACGCAGTCCGTTTAATGGACTCCTAAAACGCTATGTGGGCACTGACTGGGGGGGAGTATGGAGAGGCCAATTCGCGGCCAGACTGTGCCTGTTGCTGATTGGGTGCGCCCAGCTGGCTGCAACCAATCAGCGACGCGGGATTTCCATGACAGAGAAACAGACAGACAGACAAACAGACAAACAGACGGAAGTGGACCTTAGACGATTATATATATAGATTATGGTAATCCTAATTGACCTAAAATGGGAAAGGTTTATTCTGGTTCCATGTCAGATATTGAGAAAAACATGCAGATGTGGCTTTTTATATAGTGTATGTAAACTTCCAGATTCAACTGTAGATACGATGTTTTGATTGCTTCTTATTAAAATATGCTGTGTTGTTACAGAGGCCGAAAAAAAGCACAGTTTTGGCGTTTTTGATTATTTTCCTGTTTCTCCATTTATCGTTCAAATTAATTTATTTATATTTTAATATATCAGACTTTTCCAAAATGTGTATTTTTATATTTTTTCATTTTTAACGGGGAAAAAGGAGGGTGATTTGAATGTTTGTTTTTTTTATCTCATATTTTGTAAAACATTTTTGTTTTTACTTTTCACTGTACAGTATTTATTAGTTCCTTTAGGGTACTAGAACCTATGAACATCTGATCGCTTATTCTATACGCAGCAATGTCACAGAAATGCTTTATATAGCATATATCAAGACAGGCATCGGGGTCTTCAGAAGACCCTGGCCATCATGGCAACCAATCGACACCCATGGGATGCAATGATGGGCGCATAGAACGCGCACCAGCCCTAGCAGCGCTGTTAATTCTGCTGTCACATATAGACAGCGGCATTTGACAGATTAAACACCATGGGCCGAGCACCACTCCACCCGTTGTTGGAAGAGGCAGATGATTGCTGAATAAATCAGACTTCATCTGCTGGTAAAGATGTGGGCTTGGCGTGTGAGCCCGTATAAGAGGCCAGGAGAAGACATGTACATCATTTGTCGTTAAGAAGTTAAAGAGAACCAGTAATCAGGATTTTATATCCAAAACTAATGACATGTACAAATGTAAAGGTTTTTTAATGCTGAATAAATCCTTACTCTTCTTGAAGAAATCCATTTTCTGTTTTAGAGAAATCCATAGATTAAATCGTATGCTAATTATTTGCAATTGCACTTTTAGCATTAATGCCTTCGTCTCTAAGCCCGCCACTGACTGCCTCCTGTCTCTGATTTATAGGTCACTCGTGTTTCAGTCACCACATTGAAAAACCAAATGATAACATATTGCCTATGTAGCGGACATACTAAATAATGTAATGAAAAAAATAGGTTGTTGTCATAAGAAACCATTTTATATCCCATCACAAAATAACAATGTTTTCTAGTGAATGGAACAATTATATTTCCATAGACACTCCTGTCTCTGTAATAAAATGTATTAAAAAATATAAAATAATGATAGGATAATGTATGTTCAGAATTGTACTTATGGAGCGCTACAACTGTGTAAATCTTCACATTTGGAATATTCGTGAAAGGGAAGATGAAACAGCAACTGACATTAAATTATGGGAATACAAATATCCATTGACTAGTTGTCACACTTAAAGGGGTTTTGTCCAGCTTTGGGATACAAGTCTGCTGTGCGCGCGCTGTAAGGATTCTCCGGTTCCAGCGCCGGGAGCGTAGGCGGTAAAGCTTGGGCACATCCAGGTGACCGAATAGGGTCAGCTTGACATGGGGGGATGGCTTTTATGTTTTTTGATCAAAGTTTTGTTAACGACAGTAAGTGCCCTATTTTACTTTCATGCACTAATGCTAGTTATGTATTTGTTTACTGCAGGTATTTGCTTATTATGTTTTTATCTTGGGTTTTGTCTGTCTAGTGGCCAGTGTGAACATGAACCTACACTCTGCATGCACACAAATTTATATTCCAGTTATTCGCTAGGCTTTTGTTTCAGTTTTTTTGCACTCGGTGCAAATACAGCTGTGGCTTCCCTTTTCTTTGAGCTGGATATTACTTTCAAGGCCGGGTATCCATTATCTGACCCCAGTCATTCTCAGTACTTTTCCGAGTGGTGTCAATGTTCTTCCTGTGGGGAGGACTGCGCCCTCCTTCTTGGTTCATGTGGCTGACGTGTCTCTGCTTCATCCACACAGTCTCCTTGGCATCGCGCTCCTTACACACACATAAGTATACATACACATAGCAGTCATGCATGTATACACTGAGCACATACATACACACATATATTTGAATGCACATAGCAGCAATGCGCACATGTATACACAAAGCACATACAGAACACATAAACATATATGTATACACAGAGCACATACCTATACATGTATACAGAGCATATACTTAGACACATATACCACCATGAGCCCATACATTCTGAAGTCAACACTAATATATACCACCAGAAGCCCATACACTAATATATACTATCAGGAGCCGATACATTCTGAGATCAGTTTAATTTATTTGCCTGTGTGGCTTGGATGAGATTTTAACATCTGGTTAGAATTTCATATCAATAGCACCTTTAAAAAACATCACTGAAGGAGAGAAAAAGCAACCATACTTGCAATACCATGTCCAGACAAAGATGCAGAAACAGGATGCAGCAGGTCCCCTATGATAAAGGCAGGGGTAGCACTAGTGCAAAGTACTGACAAAACATCCACCGTCAAAAGACAGCGTGAATGCTCAGCTGTGATCAGAGGTATAAAGTCTATCCGCTCACTGGTGTCAGCTGATGGGAGTACAGCTCCCATCAGCTGACATCTGCTACCGCTAATAACAGGGAGAGCAGAAGCGGATTGGAGTATTCATCTGCCGCTCCTGCGCTATAAATAAATAAGTTAAAAAAACTGCACAGGTTCCCCTGCATTTTTGATAACCAGCCAAGCAAAAATCACAGCTGGGGACTGCAACCCTCAACTGCCAGCTTCAGAAAGGCTGGTTTTCAAGAATAAAGAGGTCCCCACACCATATTTTTTAATTATTTAAATAAATAATTAAAAAAATGGCATGAGGTCCCCTCATTTTTGACAACCAGTCTTGCTAAAGCAGACAGCTGGGGGCTGGCATTCTCTGGCTGGTAAGGGGACATGGATATTGCCCCCCAGCCTAAAAATAGCAGCCTGCAGCCACCCAAAATAGGCACATCTATTAGATGCACCAATTCTGGCGCTTTGCCTGGCTCTTACCACTTGCACTGCAGTGGTGGCAAGTGGGGTTCATATTTGTGGGGTTGATGTCACTTTTGTATTGTCCAGTGACATCAAGCCCATGGCTTAATAATGGAGAGGTGTCTGTAAAACACCTATTCATTACTAATCCTTTAATTAATAAATAGTTGTATGGCAAATATAGACACAGATATCCTGGCTAAATTATGCGCTAAGTATTCTCAATTTTCCATATTTTCTAGAGCAGCAATGCAACTCAACTTTGCATGCTAGAGCGCTACAGAGTGCCACTTTATTTTGTTAAATTAAACCCCCATTGCCCAGAGGGACCCAGCCTTCACACAGTAAATGAATTAAGTATTGAACATTTCACCAATTAACCAATTTCACCAAGTAAATATATTTCTAATGGTGCTATTGATATGAAATCCTCACCAGATATCGGTAATAACTAGTGATGACTGAGTGTACTTGTTGCTCGGGTGACCTCCAAGTATTTGTTATTTCTCGGCGATACAGTTTTCATCGCCTCATTTGCATGATTTACGGCTTCCAGATATGCTGAATACATGTGAGGAATGCCTGTTTGTTAGGGAATTCCCACATGTATTCAGCTTATCTGGAAGCCGTAAATCATGCAACTGAGGCGATGAAAACTATATCTCCGAGCAATAACATATACTCGGAAGTCACCCGAATATGCTCGGGAAAACCCAAGCAACGAGTACACTCGCTCATCACTAGTAATAACCCATACAATCCACACAGGCAAAGTAATCAAACCATATATGTCCATAAATTATTTTATGTGTAATGTGTAATGAGAAGAGACATAGGGAAAAATATATTGAACATATGAGGAAAGAGATGTGCAAAAATCCACAGAAAATCATGACACCAGCTGAAATCTATCACTAATTAGAAGCTGGTTTAATGAATGGCCTATAAAAAGGTGTTTCATTTCAAAGGTGCCACACAAGAAACTCATGATGGGTAAAACCAGTCAGCTATTTAAAGACCTTTGCAACCCTATTGTTGCAAAATATGCAAATGGCATTGGTTACAGAAGAATTCCTAATACTGAAGATTCCAGAGAGCACTGTTGGGGCCATAATCCAAATGTGAAAAGAACATAATTTCACCATAAACAGGTGCTCCCTGCAATATTTCAGACAGAGGAGTGAAAAGAATTATCAGAAGAGTTGTCCTGGAGCAAAGGACCACCTGTGAAGAGCTACAGAAAGACCTGGAATGAGCAGGTACAATTATTTAAAAGAAAACAGTAAGTAATGCACTCAACCTCCATGGCCTGTACGCATGCTCACCTTGCAGAACAAAAAGCTTGTTCAAGAGCATATAAAGTTTGCTCAACAACATTTAGAGATGAGATCAAAATTGAACAGTTTGGATACCATAATACCCCACCAATAGGCACTGCATATTGCCCCCAAAACACTATTCGAACAGTAAAGTTTAGAGGTGGGAACATCTTGGTGTGGGGCTTTTTTTCAGCATACAGTACTGTCAAACTTCATGTGATTGAGGAAGGATGATTGGACAAATGTACTGAGACATTCCTGATAAAAATCTGTTGCCATCTACCTGGATAATGAGGATGAAACAAGGGTGGTGTCAGGGGTATGTCAGGAATGACAGACAGTCATCCTGGATCCAACTGTAGAAGGTCATTGCATTTAGCTCTACAAGCACCTTCTTGCTTCAGAGTCACCTTGTCGACGGTGGGATGGCTTTTATGCTATTTTTGATCAAAGACAGTATTACTAAGAACTCTGTGTTTTTTAAAAGAACTTGCTTTTAACTTATTATGTTACAGCAGCGTTTTTGCTCATTTTGTTTCTTGTAGGTTTTGTATGTTTTATAGCCAATATGAACATGTATACTAACTTAGAAAAAGCTCAATTTTGTGCTTTTTCCTTTTATTTTTGCATTCTGTGCAAGCCCGGGTGTGGCCTCCCTCTCCTGAGCTGGAAATTAAATTTAAAGGCTTTCCTAGACTGGAGTCTACTCAAGGCGTCTTCCCCATCAGATGTAATCTGGGGAACAGAGATAGGTAGGACACCCCTAGTGATAGGGACAGGGTAGGAGTCCTTGGCCCTGAGATAGTCAACAACAGAGTCGTGACATTAGCTCTGGCCTTAACAATTTTTTTATGAACTAAGGATTCAGTGACTGCTTTGACAAGGCAACTGCAGCAACTTAGCGTGGAGGTGGCAGACATGCATGGTAGCTTTGTAGCATCCCAACCAGTCAGGTTTGGGGACTGTGACCCCAAGGCAACCCCTAGTGGAAACAAAAATTGATTTATCTGACAGGTTCTCTGGGGGGGGGCGGGACAAGTTTATTGCTTTCAGGGAGGCCCGTAAGCTTTACTTTACGTCCCCACTCCTGAGAAATGGAGGAGTAACAGGTGGGGATCATAATTTCCCACCTTTAGGTGTGACCCCCCAAGACTAGGCATTTTTTTTTCCATCTGAATCCCTGACACTCCAGATAGTTGGTGAATATTTCCAGGTGCTAAGTCATATATATAACAACCTCGACTGTGTCCTGGCCGAGTCCTCGCTATGTCAGCTCCTAGCAGAGAAGTATTGCTCTGAGTTTCAGAGGTGGTCCACAGATACTAAGTGGAATGACCCCATGCTGCGTAGTCAGTTCTGTCAAGTTCTATCTGTAAGGGTAAGGGAAGCCTTTGCTTTGATTGAGACTCTGGATTCCCTGGAGGTGGTCATGTCTCTGGCTATCCGGGTGAATCATCATCTTCACCTGATACATAAAGAGACATCTCAGTTCATGAGGAATCTGGGGTAAAGGGATCCTTGGTCTGCGTCAACTAAGGCACCCATGAGGTTGAGTGCGGTAACTCGTTCTATATGTTCAACTATAGTTAGATACAAAGGTGTAAAGGGTCATGTTGTAGGTGATTGTCCATCCCTACCACATCGCAAAACAACTGGAGGAAAACAAGGGAGCCCAGGTTGTGGGGAGGTTAACAACCCAGGTGTACATATCTCCTCTGTGGGTAGGACACAATTTGTTCTACTGACTAAGATCCATCTGCGCAAAACTAAGGTGGATATTTCAGTCTTTTTGGATAGTGGGGCAGGGTATAATTTGATAGATGCTATGTTCATCTTGATCCAGGGTCTCAAACCACATATACTGTCTACCTTTGAGTCGGGGCATTTTACTCAATTTTACTTACATCTACAGGAAGGCACGGTGGCGCAGTGGTTAGCACTGCAGCCTTGCAGCGCTGGAGTACTGGGTTCAAACCCCACCAAGGACAACATCTGCAAAGAGTTTGTATGTTCTCTCCGTTTTTGTGTGGGTTTCCTCTGGGCACTCTGGTTTCCTCCCACATTCCAAAGACAATACTAATAGGGAATTTAGATTGTGAGCCCCATCGGGGACAGTGATGATAATGTGTGCATAATGTAAAGCGCTGCGGAATATGTTAGTGCTATATAAAAAAAAAAATGAAAAAAAAAAAAAGGAAGGGGCTAACTCTGGATGTGCCTTCGGACCGGCCGGTCTCAGCCAGCCCTGTTGGCTTCAGGATCCTCAATCCAGAATACTGCTTTCAGCAAAGAGGTAAAGAGACTGCAATCCTGTGTCCTCGTTATTCATCGCGACCTGCACTACGCTGTTATGATCCTTAATGGCTGAGGATCACAAATAGACCAGCAAGAGATTAAACTAAGGACGAGCTCTAGGGAGATGGGCTCTAGGGAGATGGTAACTGGACTGATCGCAAATCTGAACCTATCCAACACAACTAGAGGTAGCCGGTGAACGTGCCTAAACAATTCCTAGACGTCTCGAGCCAGCCTGAGGAACTAGCTACCCCTAAAGAGAAAGAAAGACCTCGCTTGCCTCCAGAGAAATAATCCCCAAAGATATAGAAGCCCCCAACAAATATTAACGGTGAAGTAAGAAGAAGGCACATACATAGGGATGAATGTTGTGAATTTATCTTTTTGGCTCCCTCTAGTGGTTACTAGTGATTTGACTCTGGGAATGTCTGCCATCCCTTGTATGCTCACCTGGGTCGTTAGGTCAGGGGTGTTGCTATATAAGCTCCCTGGACCTTCAGTTCAATGCCTGGCAACGTTGTAATCAGAGCTAATCTGTTGTGCTCTTGTCTACTGATCCTGGTTCCTGCTAAATTAAGCTAAGTCTGCTTTCTTGCTTTTTGCTATTTGTTTTTGTTTGCATTTTTGTCCAGCTTGCACATAATCTGTATCCTTACCTTGCTGGAAGCTCTAGGGAGGCTGGAGTTCTCCCCCCGGGCCGTTAGACGGTTCGGGGGTTCTTGAATCTCCAGTGTGGATTTTTGTTAGGGTTTTCGTTGACCATATAAGTTATCTTACTACATTCTGCTATTAGTAAGTGGGCCTCTCTGTGCTAAACCTAGTTCATCTCTGTGTTTGTCATTTCCTCTTACCTCACCGTTATTATTTGTGGGGGGCTTGTATCCTACTTTTGGGGTCTATTCTCTGGAGGCAAGAGAGGTCTTTGTTTTCCTCTTCTAGGGGTAGTTAGTCCTCCGGCTGGCGCGAGACATCTAGAGACCAACGTAGGCATGTTCCCCGGCTACTTCTAGTGTTGGCGTTAGGAGTAGATATATGGTCAACCCAGTTACCACTGCCCTTTGAGCTGGATTTTTGTACGTCGCAGACTTACTTGTTTCTCTGAGACCCTCGCCATTGGGGTCATAACAGATGAAATCAGATTCAGCAAAAGAGGCCCACTAGTACTAGAAAGCAGAAAATAGAGCAGGGGTCTATGCGATCAGTAAAAAACCCTTACAAAATATCCATCCTGAGATTTCAAGAACCCTCACACCAACTAACGGTGTGTGGGGAGAAACTCAGCCCACTAGAGCAATCAGCAAGAGATGGAATTAAATTTTAGCAAGCTGGACAAGAAAACATGATAAACACTGCTGATCAAAAATGAGCAAACAAAACTTAGCTTATCCTGGATGGACTGGGAGCAAGGTAGTCAGAAGGAATCTGAGTAGCACTGATTACATCGACAGCCGGCAACAAGTGAAAGAAAAACAGAGCTATATAGGAACCTCCCAGAGGATAACGAACCAGCTGATAGCCAGAGACCAGCAGGATAACAGACAAAGCCACCAGGGGGAGCCCAAAGCAAAAGTCACACCATACCACCAGTGACCACAAGAGGGAGCCTGAACACAGAGTTCACAACACCACGCACCATCACCACACCTTTCATTGGATGCCCCTTAGCAGGGTCACGGACTGCGTCTAGCCACCGTGATAACCCCAGGACCAAGATAGAGAGGCCCGGTACCGAGTACCCCGCGGCCCTGCGTCTGGGGGCGCTCCACATGATTATTATTTTTTAACTACTCCTAAGTGGCGGTAATAGTCTGAAATGATCGTATAAAACGTACCCCCACATATATATAATTTCTTTGAAGTATGGGTAAATATATCCTTTTTTCTGCATGAAGGGCTGTAATGCTAAAAATCTGGCAAAGGGTCCTATCGGACCAGTCTCATCTCCTGAAGACGCAAAAGAGCGCAGTAAGACCAAAAACACTCTGTTGCAAAAAAAAAATCACAGTAATAAGCAAGTGCTAGTAAAAAGATGGAAAAAAACAGGGTATTTGGTTGATACGTTTTTTGCAAAAAATGTATACTAAGCTGCTCCACCAAACGTCAAGGTACACCCATATAGAGCAGTCCTAACTGATGTATGCAATCCCTATCTGATGTATTAAAAACCTGATCATCTGTATATTACCTGTATAAGCAGGGTTCAGGGAGGAAATGTCCATGTGGGCACGCTGAATGGATCAGCTTTTGTGCAAATGGCCCACAAGGAGTGGTGGATAACTCCCCAGTCTTGTAGACACAAGAGAATAATTATGGAAACAGATGTACACATATATGTACAGTATGTGCATGTTTTTGATATGCTGTTTTTGATATGCTGCTTTTGATATCCATAAAGATGGTCTTTTCAATATTTAACATCTATATATAAAAGAGGCATCGTGATTAGGGTTGAGCGACCTTTACTTTTATAGGATTGGGTCGGGTTTCACGAAACCCGACTTTTTCAAAAGTCGGGTCGAGTGAAGTCGGCCGATCCTATAAAAAAGTCGGGGTCGGCCGAAACTCGAAACCCAATGCAGTGCATTGGGTTTCCAATGGTTCCCAGGGTCTAAAGGAGCGGAAACTCTCCTTCAGGCCCTGGGATCCATATTTAAGTGTAAAATAAAGAATTAAAATAAAAAATATCGCTATACTTACCCTCTGATGCGCCCTGGTACTAAGTGGGAACCTTCCTTCCTTAGAATCAGCCTTCCAGGACCTTGCGGTGATGTCACGGTGACGTCGCGGCTTGTGATTGGTCGCGCGGCCGCCCATGTGACCGCTCGCGCGACCAATCACAAGCCGCGACGTCACCGTGACGTCACCGAAGGTCCTGGAAGGGCTGATTCTTAGGAAGGAAGGCTGCCGGAAAGAAGCCGAGGGTGAGTATATTCCTATTAGGTATATACTCACCCTCGGACATGCCCTGCTTCTTTCCGGCAGCCTTCCTTCCTAAGAATCAGCCCTTCCAGGACCTTCGGTGACGTCACGGTGACGTCGCGGCTTGTGATTGGTCGCGCGGCCGCCCATGTGACCGCTCGCGCGACCAATCACAAGCCGCGACGTCACCGCAAGGTCCTGGAAGGCTGATTCTAAGGAAGGAAGGTTCCCGCTTAGTACCAGGGCGCATCAGAGTGTAAGTATAGCGATATTTTTTATTTTAATTCTTTATTTTACACTTAAATCTGAATTCCGATACCAATTCCCGATACCTTAAACATATCGGGAATCGGTATCGGAATTCCGATTCCAGATTCAGAAGATCGCCGACTTCATGGCCGACCCCACACAGGGGTCGGGTCGGGTTTCATGAAACCCGACTTTGCCAAAAGTCGGCGACTTCTGAAAATTGCCGACCCGTTTTGCTCAACCCTAATCGTGATTACTCGCTAATCCCGCCCGCTGCACAGTAGCTCCGCCCCAACACATCACCACACATAATCCCGCCCCCCACCCCATTATTACACATAATCCCCCCACCACATTACCACACACAATCCTGCCCCCCACCACATTACCACACACAATCCCGCCCCACCACATTACCACACACAATCCCACCCCCACCACATTACCACACACAATCCCACCCCCCCACCACATTACCACACACAATCCCGCCCCCCCACATTACCACACACAATCCCGCCCCCCACCACATCACCACACACAATCCCGCCCCCCCACCACATCACCACACACAATCCCACCCACCACCACACTACCACACATAATCCTGCCCCCCCACCACATTAACACACACAATCCCTCCCCCCACCACATTACCACACACAATCCCGCCCCCCACCACATTACCACACACAATCCCACCCCCCCACCACATTACCACACATAATCCCGCCCCCCACCACATTACCACATATAATCCCGCCCCCCACCACATTACCACACACAATCCCACCCCCCACCATATTACCACACATAATCCCGCCCCCCACATTACCACACGAAGCTCTGTCCCCCCACATTACCACACGAGGCTCCGTACCCACACATTACCACACGAGGCTCCGTACCCACACATTACCACACGAGGCTCCATACCCACACATTACCACACAAGGCTCCGTACCCACACATTACCACACGAGGCTCCGTACCCACACATTACCACACGAGGCTCTGTCCCCACACATTACCATACGAGGCTTCGTCCCCACACATTACCACACGAGGCTCCGTCCCCACACATTACCATACGAGGCTCCGTCCCCACACATTACCACACGAAGCTCCATCCTCACACATTACCACATGAGGCTGCGTCCCCACACATTACCACACGAATCCAGTTTGCTTTTGATTTTACACTGTGAATAAAATGTATTAGTATTATTCTGATTTTTAATTATTATTATTATTGTTATTAACTTCATTTTAATTTAATTTACCACCTGTGTAAGCACTAATGAATGCCGTCATTATTTACTTTAGTTTAATCACTAGCAGTGTTAATTAGATAGCAATGAGCATGCCGAGCGTTAGCTGGCTGGAAACTGCTAGTTTATATTATATGATTACAATATGTTTATCATGGCACTACATGCACTTTGCTCATTTATTTAGCTGGGACTGCAGGGTTCAATAATTCCAGTAACTGTGGTGGCTGTTTGAACCAACATGTTTGTTTGAGTATGCATTTACCCCTGGGGGGGCTGATTGGTTTTGAATAGTTTTGAATGTTCTTTGAATGTCCATCATGTGTATGAGCAGTTCTTTATCAATTCCTGTCTTGGCGGTGGAGCATACCCCTGACATTGCTTTTGCAAGGTGTATTGGCCTGATATTATATCTGGCTTTCCTCCATGTCTATTTAACATGGAGATAAGCTAGTCTACTCATCGTCCTTGTGTTCTTCCCTCTCCTTCCCCCCTTCTCTTTTTTTTCCCCTCTCCATGGGTTCATTGGCATATTTTCTCTCATGCCAGTTGAGCCTTTTTTTTAAGCTCATTGATCCCCAGCAGGGCTCATCATTAGGGTTGAGCAAAACGGATCGGTCATTTTCATAAGTCGCCGACTTTTGGCAAAGTCGGCGTCTCATGAAACCCGACCCGATCCCTGTGTGGGGTCGGCCATGCGGTACGCGATCTTGGCGCCAAAGTCGCGTTTCGTATGACACCTTCCCCGCCATTTTTTCAGCCAATTAAGGAGTGTGGGCAGCGTGATGACATAGGTTCCGGTCTGGTTTCTGCGGCGTCATAGAGCCATATTACCGTTTGGGCTGCAGTGATTTCCGCAGTCAAACACAACATATGCTTTGCACGGAGGGGAGAGAGAGAGAGAGAGAGAGAGAGAGAGAATGAATAATCCACATTGACTTGCATTGGGTTTCGTGTTCCAGTCCGGAACCCGACTTCACAGTAGAATCGGCCGATTTCACGCGATCCGACTTTCGAGAAGGTCGGGTTTCACAAAACCCAACTCGATCCTAAAAAAGAAAAAGTCGCTCAACCCTACTCATCATGATTCTGGCTTTTTTTTTTTTTTATCATAGCCGGTCATAGGTTGGGGGCATCATCCTCCTGTCATACGCACGTTTGGCTTCACAGTATTGTTTTCGCCCAGCTGGTGCGCACTTTCCCTATACTTTTTACAGTTTTCGGTCAGTCTTTCTGTTTCCGCCTCTGGCGCATGTGCGGTGCGGCCCGCTATGTCGGCGTTTCTGTGCTTGCGCACAGGTGCTGGTTCCTCAGATACACCCTTCTCAGCGCTCCACGCTGGTCGGGGTTTTGACTGCCGTATCCACGGCAGGGTTAGTTAGACCCTTCCTGGCCTATACACTACTACTTACACTCCTGCTGGCTTTCGGGCACACCCCCTGGCTCTCTGAGCATGCGCGGTTGTCGTCCATCGGCGTAACCACCATTGTCTCACAGGTGTGTCATCAATGTTTAATTATTTGTTTTGTATTTAAACAAGAGTCCGGACACACGCTATCATCTCTCCTGATGAAGCCCTATCATCTCTCCTGATGAAGCCCTATCAGTGAGGGCGATACGCGTGGGGCTGCACTGGTCCTTGTCCTCTCTACCGGCCTGCCTGTGGACCTCTTTTTCGCTTGCAACCTCGCACTGGGTAATTCGGCCTCAGTACTCTCTGGGGCTTCTCATGGTATATTGCTGTATTTCCTTACCATATTCCTGGTGATCTTGGGACCTATGGAGGAGTCCATATGGCCACTGTCATAAGTCAGTTAGTTTGGTGTACACAGATCCCATGAGCCAAATAGGTGTAGCCATTGTCATCTGGGCATTGTTTTGTTATATTACTCAGTGTGTTACTATTATGGTTGCTAGGGGGCTTCACGTTGCTAGCCTGATGGATTGTTTCTGGCTTGCTTTTACTAGCCCCATCTGCTCATAGGTACACGGGCTGGCATTTAGGTAGCTCATATTATATTATTATATTGGGTACACATTTCTGTACTCATATTCATATGATTGTCTATGGACGAGGCTCTTTTGCTGTTTTTAATTATGTTTTATTTTGTGTAGTGTGTCAATAAAAATCTTGTTTTTCTTATATGATTTAGTACCATGTCTCTAATTTTTGTGTTTGTGGTGTGCATATTTGGAGTGATGCTTTTCTCCTTATTGCTAATTAAGGAAACAGAAACACATGGGCTACTTGCAGTCTCATCTCCTGTTGCTATGGGGGGTTATTCCTTTGCCTAGATTTCTGCAAAGTCAATTAGGTAACGGTCTGGGATCTTCCTCTAATCCTGGACAACTTTAATCAGATTGTAGGAGCAAAATGTTTTTCTGAACTGAATTTCAATGAGGCATATTCGAATTAAGAAAGGGGATGAGTGGAACACTGCCTTCAAAACACCTAAGAGACACTATGAAAATCTTGTGATGCCATTTGGTAGACCAATGCTCCCGCCATCTTTCAGCACTTTGTAAATTACATGTTTAGTCACCTAACAGGTAGATTTGTGTGAACTATCTTGATGACATATTGATTTATTTGCCTGACTATAGAGTCACATCATGTACATAGGCAGGTCTTGCAGATACGCAGATACAATAAATTATTTGTCAATCCAGAGAAATGTATATTTTCATTTGAGGAGATGCCTTTTCTGGGTTATGTCTTTTTATCCATCAGTTTTCCCATGGATCCATGAAAGACCTGGCAGTTCTGAATTGGGATCGTTCTGAGGACCTAAAGGCATTATAAAAGTTTTTGGGTTTTGCCAACTTATACCCTAAGTTTATTTAAAACTTTTCAGTAGTGGCCAAACCTCTGATGGATATGACCAGGAAAGGGACAATGGTCATACAAATGGTTAAGTCCGGCCATGGAGGCATTTTATACTTTGAAAGAGTGTTTTGCATTTGAGCCGATTCTCATACAGGCTGATGTCACTCAGGCATTTGTTATTATAGAGGCTGAGGTGTCTAAAGTGGGGGTTGGGGTCGTATTGTCGCAGGGTCCATCTCCTGGTAAATGGTGTCCATGTGCATATTTTTCTAAGAAATTGTCACCCGCTGAGAAAAACTATGACATTGGTAACAGGAAACTCTTGGCAATTAAATGGGCTTTTGAAGAGTGGGGTCATTTTATGGAGGGGGCACTTCATCCAGTCATGGTAATCACGGATCATAAAAGTCTTGTATATCTAGAGTCTGCAAAAGAGAGGCAAGATGGGCATTGTTCTTCCCAGATTCAACTTTTTTGCTACCTATAGGCCAGGGAATAATAACATAAGTGCTTTCCTGGGGTGGAGGTAATTGTGAACCAACTCCTATTTTTAAAAAAAGGGGTGGTTATTGTATCTATATGCTCCCATCATGAGCAGGAGGTAGCAGAGGCTCAGAGGGACTCCCCTGCTTTCAGTTCATTAGACAAACTGTTCATACCTGTAAATGTCCATCTAAGAGTTCTAATTGAACATCATGATTCAGTCTTGGCCAGACATCCTGGTAGTAAAGCCACCACAGATCTCCTTATTCTGCATTTTTGTTGAATCGGGATACACCAGGATCTTCAGGAGTACATAGCTGCCTGCAGTGTTTATGCATATTTTAAGACCTCTTTTACTCGTCTGTCTGGGTCTCCCCAACCATTGGCGATTCACAGCAGACTTTGGACTCAATTATCAGTTGATTTCATCACTGATCTACTTGTGTCAGAATGTAATGTGGCAATTTTGGTGATGGTGGACAGATTCAGCAAGATGTCACATTTCATTGCGCTACCTGCTTTACCTAAAGCCATGACATTCTCACAAATTTTCACCAAAGAAATTGTAAAATTACATGTTTTTCCTACCAATATTGTTTCTGATCAAGGAGCACATTTTATTTCCAAATTTTGGAGAGCGTTTTGCACTCATTTGGGGATCCATCTATCGTTCTCCCCAGCTTTTCATCCACAGTCTAAAGGGCAAATTGAATGTGTTAATGTGTTAACCAGAATCTTGAGACTTATCTTAGGTGTTTTGTGTCTGAGCAGTTACCTTTCTGAACAGTGTCTGGGAGGCTGTGGTTGGTGCAGCCCAAAAAGTTGATCATTAACAGATTAAGAAACTTGCAAAATCCATGGATGGAGCTTATGACTGTTATTAAAATGAATGGCATCTATATTGGTCACTGATATTTATTTTGAAATGTCAGTTATGTATTGTGGCACATTGTTTGGTTATTATTCTTACTTTAACAGATGGAAATATGCAATTGAGTTTGGAAAATTTATATTTTTCATTTAGATGCATAATAAATATTCACATTAATAGTTGCCAAACAATTCTGCACAGAGATATTCTCCTAAAAAGAGAAATCCTCACTTCTACTTTCTTAAATATCCATGTTTATTTATGTTAAATTCATGTTTATTTATGTCAAGTAAAATTATTAACCATTTGAATTGACTAGCAACACCATAGTTATTCTATAATAAAATTAATTATCAAAAAATAAAAATTGCTTAATAACTGTTCACACAGTATAGATTCCGATGCCACTATTGATTGTAGCTTATAAGGCCGGGTGCCCATAATCCGGAACTAGCAGTTCTTTAACGCAGTGTGTTATGTATTCTCTATGTTATTCATTGCATTCTGGTGTTGCAGGCCTTTCAAGGGAGGAGGACATGACAGGGTTGAGTGGGACTATGGGGAGTGAACAAAAGAAGTGGGTTATTGAAAGGAGGGGTAGAAGATTTTAATTATGGGTCTAAGATTGGGCTATGGGGAAAGTAGGTGGGAACTAGGGCGGACCTAGGGGGGGGGCTAGTATAAATGGGATCATCCATCTTAGTGGAGCAACCATTTTGGTGCACCCCTCAGCAGAGAAGCAAGCTCTGTAAGGTAGTTTTTGAGCTATGGAAGTTGAAGCAATATTGCAGCATCTGAGGGACGCTGCTAGGACCAGGGGCGCAGGCTGGCTGCAGTCATCACTACAAGGCCTGCTAACTGATGGGGGAACCGGGCCTCCTCAGCCCCAGAATAAGGGGCTGCCGGCTTTGGAGATCTAGACCTCCGGAGCGCCTTGGCCCCGAGGTTACCCCCCGGGCCCGGTGCCGTATGAGGAGCCCCTCCGGGGACCCTCCAGCTGAAGCTGCGTTCCGCAGGCCTAGGGCGCGTGGTCAGGGAGCTGGGAGGAATCCTTCTTCTTGGCAGGGCCTATAGCGGGGAGAGGTGTCGGCCTCCCTTTCATCCGAATCTTCTAGACCAGCTGGGGAACCAGGGACAGGGGTGACTGGTGCCCAGCTAGGAACAGGCCCGGCTCGGCAGCAAGGTACGGCACAATGGACCAGGCGAGGGCCTGCTCAATGGGTGCCTTCGGCTTCATCACAACGGGGAAGGTCCGCCCACTCACCGAGAATGTTGGGTGCACAGGAACCAGGTACCGGAGCGGCGGTAGCCCTGTCCGTCTGGGCCTCTGCTCGGCAGGATGTGGGAGATCAGCGGGTGGTGGCAGCGCAGGCCCCTGAATGCAGGGCGGCTGGTGATGGGTGCCGCTATAGCTCCGCCCACTCGCTAGCCGCTGCTGCTGTGTGTGCAAGCTGCAGCAGCCAGCCTGATCCTTTGGGGGTCTGCTCTGAGTCAAGATAGCATTCCTATTTCCATCTATAGGGGTATTTAGTCCTCCGGCTGTGTCGAGGTGTCTAGGGTTTGTTAGGCACACCCCACGGCTACTTCTAGTTGCGGTGTTAGTTCAGGATTTGTGGTCAGTACAGGTTCCACCGACTCCAGAGAAAGTTTTCATGCGGCTCCAAGGTCACCAGATCATAACAGGGGATTGTTAGAGGCCGACGGGGCTATGGGTTCATTTAAGTCAGTACAATATACATTGCCGGGGGCTCCAATGACTACTGGGGAGGTAGTGATAGTGGGCAGCGAGGTAACAAACCAGGGATCTTCGGCATTAGAAGGCAGGGAGAAGGATAAGGATGATTCGGTACGTGTAGATGGTGCGGCGAAGGAGGAGGTATATGTTTGTTTCGAGGGGATTTTAGGGGCTCATTTGAAACTCGAGGTAAAAGAAAAAATATGGAAAGGGGAGTACGTTGAAATATTTTCATTACTCCAGTTAGAACGTTTTAATTTGGATAGAGCTCGGACGACTCTAAAAAAGAGGATGAAGACAGGAGAAGGTTTAGGTTGATTCCCCACACTTTCTCTAATTGGCTACAGGCTTTTGCTATTTTAGCCAGTGTCATAGGGGAAAAATCACCAGAGACTTGTGCCCCCTTATTCTGTTATATGGATATCATTGGTGAAGCATATAGAGTCTATGGGGGACAGGGTTGGCTTAGATATGATGAGCAATTCCAGCAACGTAAGGCGGTCTGACCAAGCATCCGCTGGGATCATAAAGATATTGCTTTATGGATGAGGGTAACAGCTCCGGTTAGGTCAGGACAGGGATCTCAGCCATTTCTCGGGGGCAACGGGGGTTCAGGACAGTCAGGACACTCGGTGGTCATGCAAAAAGGACAGTGTTTTGCCTTTAACGAAGGGGCTTGCAGGTTTGGGGCAAAATGTAAATTTAAACACGAATGCTCATCGTGCAGAGGTAATCATGGGGCAACGAGATGTTTCAGGGGAGGAAAGCAAAAAGGGTCGGATGGGTCTGAAGAAAGGAGTGATGTCGATGTGTCTGGCAGAGATTGATCAGTTTCTAAGTAGGTACCCCGACAGGGAGGCGGCGTTAGTTTTACGGGATGGTTTTAGAGACGGTTTTACTATTCCTTTTGTGGATGTTAAAGTACAGTTAACGACAAAAAAATTTAAATCAGCCTACGAGTTCCCAGAGGTGGTCACTGAAAAATTGAACAAAGAAGTGGCTTCAGGAAAAATGGCTGGTACATTTTGGTCTATCTCCATCGAAAATTTGAGAGTCTCACCTTTGGGGGTAGTTCCCAAAAAAGAGGCTAATAAATTTAGGCTGATTCATCACCTTTCGTTTCCAAAAGGTTTATCGGTTAATGATGGCATTGATCCACAATTGTGTTCAGTTTTAAATACATCATTCGATGTGGCCATGAATTGGATCAGACATTGTGGGCAGGGGGCTTGGTTGGCAAAAACAGACATCGAGGCTACGTTTCGTTTGCTACCAGTTAACCCAGATAGCTTGCATTTGTTAGGGTGTTTTTGGGATGAGGGTTTTTACGTTGACGTTGCCTGCCGATGGGGTGTTCATTGTCATGTGCGTATTTTGAAATGTTCAGCACAGTTTTGGAGTGGACAGTAAAAGACGTATCTGGACTTCGATCTTGCATTCATTATCTCGACGATTTTTTGTTTGTTGGTTAGGCGCAGGCCACAGATTGTTCGGTTTTGCTTCACACGATGGAGGGAGTGGCGAAGAAGTTTGGAGTTCCGTTGGCAGCTGAAAAAACCGTGGGTCCGGTATCATCATTGAGCTTTTTGGGTATCGAAATGGATACAGTCGCTATGGAGTGTAGGTTGCCAGAAGACAAATTGGTCGATATGAGAATGGAAGTAAAATGAGTTATTGAGCAGAAAAAGGTAACGTTGCGTGAGATTCAATCATTGCTGGGAAAGCTGAATTTCGCATGCCGGATCATGCCAATTGGCAGAGCATTTTGTCAAAGGCTGTCCCTGGCTATGGCAGGGATTCAAGTGCCATCACATTTTATTAGACTTCGGAAGGCTCTGAAAGATGATTTGAAGGTATGGGCACTTTTCTTGGACTCATATAATGTGAAGTCGTTGTGGATTGCATCAGTGGTGCTAGCCGAGTCTTTGGGCATTCTGGTTGGTCTGGCTGGCAAGCATGGTTTTTAGTTTGTTTTTAGGAACAGCTGGCTGGTGTGTCACTGGCTGCAATTATGGGTCGAGAGACGTTTATCATCCAATCAGGTGTTGTGTTCAGTGTTCCCTATCGCTGTTGCGCTATCATTGTGGGGAACGAATGTTCAGAATACAAAGATTTGTTTTGGTTGTGGAACAGAAGGGGCTGTGAGAGCCATAAATTCACTGTCATCGTCCGATCCGGCACTGCTGAAAGTGTTACAACATTTGGTGTGGATAGGCTTGCAGTGTAACCTATGGGTCACGGCGGAATTTTGGCCCAATACCAACTATCCTGTTCTTGATGCTCTTTCTTGTTCCCAGTGGGATCGTGCTCGAGAATTGGTGCCTCAAGTGGAACTCACAGGACTGGCGTTCCCAGAGAACTTGTGGAATCTTCCGTTGGGGCAGTAAGAAATATATTATCCAGATTCCTAGCAGCAGGGACATGGTCACATTATATTAAGTCGTGGGACAGATGGGAAGATTGGAAGGCAACATTGGGGACGGGCTTAGAGGATGAGGGCAAATTGCTATTGCTAATGGGACATAATTGGGAATCAGGATGGTCGGTCCCGAAAGTCAATAATTTATTATAAGGATTAGCGTTTGGCTTCAAGTTTAGAGGGTTACAAGATTTAACCAAGTCGTTTATGGTCCTTCAAGTGATGAGAGGATGGCGGAAAGGTTGGAAGGTCATGGATGGGAGGCGTCCTCTGTCTTACGAAGTGCTATTGATTTTAGGGGAGTAATTGTCGGGGGTTTGTTCTACGCCATCAGAGGTAACTCTGTTCAAACTAGCGTTTTCTTTGGCGTTTTTTGGCGCATTTCTTTTGGGCAAGTTGGTTAGCCCCTCCAGACATTGTAAAGGAGGTCTGCTTAGTCGAGATGTGGATATGTATGGAGACAGGTTGGAAATATTTTTACGGTATTCAAAATCAGATACGGTGGGAAAAGGTTGTAGGGTTGTTCTTTTTGAGGTATCCGGTTCCCCTCTTTGTCCTTTACTCTGTTTTAATCAATTCTCAAGGGGTTCGTTTTTGGGTAATGATCCGTTGTTAATACACGAGGATGGTACATTCTTATCTCGTTATCAGTTCATAACAGTATTCAAGCGCTGTCTAGCACGAGGGGGTATCTCAAACTAAAATTTTTAGTGGGCATTCATTTCCAGTTGGGGCGGCTACGGAGGCAGCCAGAGGAGGTTTGGGGGATGAATTAGTGCAACAAATTGGCCGTTGGGAATCCATGAGATTCCTGTCATACATTCGCCCCTCCCTGATCTAAGGGGTGTTGTTTGGTTGTTGACGGGATAGTGATTTGCAGTTGTTATGGTTGTGGTGTTTTGTTTTCTCTATTTCAGTGACGAGGCCATTGCTCACATGGATTATGGGTCACTCCTTCATCATTTGGGCAGCGCTGTGAGCGGACGTTCGTCCAGAAGGGAGGCAACTGGGTGTGAAGAAGATATCGGCAGTCTTGAGATGGATCGGAAAGCGTGTAATGTCTTGGAAGCAGCTATTGCCCGAGTTTCACCGAATTAGTCGTTTGTATCGGGCGCCGGACTTGTTGGTGATCCATTTAGGGGGCAATGACCTGGGAAAGTGTCCATGTAGGGAATTGATTAATGATATCAAGTTTGACTTGCTGAGGCTGTGGTCTATGTTTCCGCGTCTGATGGTGATCTGGTCTGATATCGTCCCCAGAAAGGTGTGGTACGGGGCACGATCCATGCAAGGTTTAAACAGGGCCAGGATAAAGGTGAATAGAGCAGTTTCCCGTTTTATGGTTAGTAATGGGGCTATCGTGGTTTGGCATGTGGATTTGGAGTCGGGAATGGGCGAGTACTGGAGGAAGGATGGTATCCACTTAAATGCAATTGGTCTGGATCTATGGTGCTTGGCGATACAAGAAGGCATTGAGAAGGGGTTTCTGGTGTGGCGGGACATAAATGTTTGAGGGGTCAGAACATTTATGCTGGTGGCGGGGGGGAGGAAGTCCTTGAAGTTGGTGGTGGTGCCAATAAATGGTGGCTCGGAGGGGGGAATTTAAAGATCTTGGACTCCCCCTGGTGTGGTTTAAAATGGAAGGGAATATAGTGGTCACACGGATGAGATGGCTTGGACCGTGGGTACTTTGGTGGATATTGGCCGGGCGAGTCTCTTAGCGTCTCTGAGCTGGTGCCGAGCGGCTAGAGGCAAGACGCAACCCAGAGGCCAAATTTATGGACATTTGACCTGAGTGGGTTACTTATTGGGGCTTTGAGGACCGCCCTCTCCGGGGTTAATGTTAAACAAATAAACTTTTATGTTAAAATGTTAATAAAGGCTGCTGTGGCCAATTTATCCAAATGAATGTTTACTGAGTAGTCATTTGGGCGGGGTGTGGGATTTTGTTTTGGGATGGGCTTTATAGGTTTTTAAAGATATAGGATTGAATATGTGAAACTCACAGGCATCGCGAATACCCTATGTCTAGTGAGGACGTACTGGGCCACAGGCCTTTCAAGGGAGGAGTGTTGTGAATTCTTCTCTTGGGCTCCCTCCGGTGGTTATAAGTGGTAGCGCTGCTGTCTTTGGATCGCTGCATTCATCAGGTGTGTCCACTTAGTGCAATTCTGACTGGGCTATTTAGTCTTGCTTGACCCTAGTCAGTGCCAGTTGTCCATTGTTCCTGGAGGATTCACATCCCTGCCTGGTCTCTTCTGCTTTGCAGTTCATTTCAACAAAGATAAGTTCTGGCCTTGATTTTTGCTGTCCACATGCTGTGGCCTTATTGTTCAGTTCTTTTCCATGTTTTTGTCTTGTCCAGCTTGGTCTGTATAAGGATTTGTTTAGCCAAGCTGGTATCTCTGGAGATGCAGATATACCCTCCATATCTTTAGTTAGCTGTGGAGATTTTGTATTTTCTGTGGTGGATATTTTCTAGTGTTTTAATACTGACCGCATAGTACTCTGTCCTATCCTTTCTATTTAGCTAGAGTGGCCTCCTTTGCTAAATCCTATTTCAGTCTGCGTATGTTATTTCCCTCTCCTCTCACAGTCAATATTTGTGGGGGGCTGTCTGTCCTTTGGGGATTTTCTCTGAGGCAAGATAGTTTTCCCTTTTCTATCTCTAGGGGTATTTAGTCCTCCGGCTGTGTCGAGATGTCTAGGAGTGTTAGGTACATTCCACGGCTACTTCTAGTTGCGGTGTTAAGTTCAGGGTCTGCGGTCAGTACAGGTACCACCTTCTCCAGAGTACGTCTCATGCTGCTCCTAGGCCACTAGATCATAACAGTACAACTGGCCCACAATGAGTTAATCGCATCTCAGAAGAAGGGAAGGAAAGTGCTGAGCCTTTTTTCTGTAGTCTGTTGTGTCTTTTCTTCCCTCTTTACCTCTGGGTGGCTCAGGAGTTTGGCGCTGGCATGGATGTTCAGGGATTGGCTTCTCGTGTGGATCAACTTGCTGCCAGAGTACAGGATATTTCCGATTATATCGTTCAGACTCCGGTTTTAGAGCCTAGAATTCCAACTCCTGATTTGTTTTTTGGGGACAGGTCCAAATTTTTGAGCTTTAAAAATAACTGTAAACTATTTTTTGCTCTGAAACCCCATTCCTCTGGTGATCCCACCCAGCAGGTTAAAATAGTCATCTCTCTGCTGCGTGGCGATCCTCAGGATTGGGCATTTTCCCTGGAATCTGGGAATCCTGCTTTGCTTAATGTAGACACCTTTTTTCAAGCGCTAGGGTTATTGTATGATGAACCTAATTCAGTGGATCATGCTGAGAAGACCTTGTTGGCCCTGTGTCAGGGTCAAGAAATGGCAGAATCGTTTTGCCAGAAATTTAGAAAATGGTCTGTGCTGACTAAATGGAATGAGGATGCCTTGGCGGTAATTTTCAGAAAGGGTCTTTCTGAATCCGTTAAAGATGTTATGGTGGGGTTCCCAACGCCTGCTGGTCTGAGTGATTCTATGTCTCTGGCCATTCAGATTGATCGGCGCTTGCGCGAGCGCAGAGTTGTGCACACTATGGCGTTGTCTTCCGAGCGGAGTCCTGAGCCTATGCAGTGTGATAGGATTGTGTCTAGAGCTGAACGACAAGGATTCAGATGTCAGAATAGGTTGTGTTTTTACTGCGGCGATTCTGCTCATGTTATTTCTGATTGTCCTAAGCGTACCAAGAGAATCGCAAGTTCCGTTATCATCAGTACTGTACAACCCAAATTTCTGTTATCTGTGACCCTGATCTGCTCATTATCGTCATTTTCTGTCATGGCATTTGTGGATTCAGGCGCTGCTTTAAACTTAATGGACTTAGAATTTGCCAAACGTTGTGGTTTCCCCTTGCAGCCTTTGCAGAGTCCTATTCCTTTGAGGGGCATTGATGCTACACCGTTGGCTACAAATAAACCTCAGTTTTGGACACAGCTGACCATGTGCATGGCACCAGCCCATCAGGAAGATTGTTGTTTTCTGGTGTTGCATAATTTGCATGATGCTATTGTACTGGGTTACCCATGGTTACAGGTGCATAATCCGGTATTGGATTGGAAATCTATGTCTGTGACTAGTTGGGGTTGTCAGGGGGTTCATTGTGACGTTCCTTTGATGTCAATTTCCTCCTCCCCCTCTTCTGAAATTCCTGAGTTTTTGTCAGATTTCCAGGATGTATTTGATGAGCCCAAGTCCAGTTCCCTTCCACCGCATAGGGACTGTGATTGTGCTATTGACTTGATTCCAGGCTGTAAGTTCCCTAAGGGCCGACTTTTCAACCTGTCTGAGCCAGAACATGCCGCCATGCGGAGTTATGTTAAGGAGTCTTTGGAGAAGGTGCATTTTCGGCCATCTTCTACACCATTGGGAGCAGGTTTTTTTTTGTTGCCAAGAAGGATGGCTCCTTGAGACCCTGTATTGATTATCGCCTCTTGAATAAGATCACGGTCAAATTCCAATACCCTTTGCCTTTGCTTTCTGATTTGTTTGCTAGGATTAAGGGGGCTAGTTGGTTTACTAAGATTGACCTTCGAGGGGCATATAATCTTGTTCGTATTAAGCAGGGTGACAAATGGAAAACTGCGTTTAATACGCCCGAAGGCCATTTTGAATACCTTGTGATGCCATTCGGACTCTCTAATGCTCCATCTGTGTTTCAGTCCTTCATGCATGATATATTTCGGAATTATCTTGATAAATTCATGCTTGTATATTTGGATGATATTTTGATTTTTTTCAGATGATTGGGAGTCTCATGTGAAACAAGTCAGGATGGTATTTCAGATCCTTCGTGATAATGCCTTGTTTGTGAAGGGGTCCAAGTGTCTCTTTGGAGTACAGAAGGTTTCTTTTTTGGGCTTCATTTTTTCTCATTTATCTATAGAAATGGATCCGGTTAAGTTTCAGGCCATTCATGATTGGATACAGCCCACATCCGTGAAGAGCCTTCAGAAATTTTTGGGCTTTGCTAATTTTTATCGCCGTTTCATTGCCAACTTCTCCAATGTGGTTAAACCCCTGACCGATTTGACGAAGAAAGGCGCTGATGTGACAAATTGGTCCTCTGCGGCTGTTTCTGCCTTTCAGGAGCTTAAACGCCGATTTACTTCTGCCCCTGTGTTGCATCAGCAGGATGTTTCTCTTCCTTTTCAGGTGGAGGTTGACGCTTCTGAGATTGGGGCAGGGGCCGTTTTGTCTCAGAGGATTTCTGATGGTTCCTTGATGAAACCGTGTGCCTTCTTTTCTCGAAAGTTTTCACCTGCGGAACGCAATTATGATGTCGGCAATCGTGAGTTGTTGGCTATGAAGTGGGCATTTGAGGAGTGGCGACATTGGCTTGAGGGGGCCAAGCACCGTATTGTGGTCTTGACCGATCATAAGAATCTGATTTACCTCGAGTCTGCCAAACGGCTGAATCCTAGACAGGCCCGATGGTCCCTGTTTTTCTCCCATTTTGATTTTGTGGTCTCGTATCTTCCAGGTTCTAAGAATGTTAAGGCTGATGCCCTCTCTAGGAGCTTTTTGCCTGATTCCCCTGGGGTCCTTGAGCCGGTCGGCATTCTGAAGGAAGGGGTGATTCTTTCTGCCATCTCCCCTGATTTACGACGGGTTCTTCAGGAATTTCAGGCTGATAAACCTGACCACTGTCCAGTGGGGAAACTGTTTGTTCCTGACAGATGGACTAGTAAAGTGATTTCTGAGGTTCATTGTTCTGTGTTGGCTGGCAACCCTGGGATATTTGGTACCAGAGATTTGGTTGGTAGGTCCTTTTGGTGGCCTTCTTTGTCACAGGATGTGCGTTCTTTTGTGCAGTCCTGTGGGACTTGTGCGCGGGCCAAGCCTTGCTGTTCCCGCGCTAGTGGGTTGCTTTTGCCTTTGCTGGTCCCTGAGAGGCCTTGGCTGCATATTTCTATGGATTTTATTTCAGATCTTCCGGTTTCCCAAAGGATGTCGGTTATCTGGGTGGTTTGTGACTGGTTTTCTAAGATGGTTCATTTGGTACCTTTGCCTAAATTGCCTTCCTTGTTGTGGATTCTGTTTTTGGGCTCCCTCTGGTGGTTACAACTGGTACTGGGTGACTTTGGTGGGTTGCGGTCTCTGGTTTCCACCTGTCCATCAGAGGCTGGGTGTTTCCTATTTAACCTGGCTTTCCTGTCATTCCCTTGCCGGCTATCAATGTAGCAGTGTGTCTCTGTTACCTTTGCTACCTGCTCCTAAGCCTTCAAGACAAGCTAAGTCTGGATTTCCCTGTTTCATGTTTGCTTTCATGAGTTGGCACATGAGTTCAAGTAATTTCAGGATGGTATTTTGAAGGGTTTTAAGCTGACCGCGCAGTTCACCTTTTGTATCCTCTGCTATCTAGCTTAAGCGGGCCTCATTTTGCTGAATCTGTTTTCATAACTACGTTTGTGCCTTCCTCTCATTTCACCGTCATTATATGTGGGGGGCTGCTATTTCTGTGGGAATATTTCTCTGGAGGCAAGATAGGTCTGTGATTCTTCTGATAGGGGTAGCTAGATCTCCGGCTGGCGCGAGACGTCTAGAGTCCCCCCAGGAACGTTCCCCGGCTGCTGTTAGTTGAGTGTTGAGGTTCAGGATCGCGGTCAGCTCAGGTTCCATCACCCTAGAGCTCGTCCTGTTTTTGCCCGTGTTATGTGTTTAATTCCCTGCCATTGGGAACATGACAGTATAGCCGGCCCGCAAAGTGTTAATTGTTTGGGCTGAAGCAGGAGAAAAAGAAGTGTTGAAGGGAAATTTTTTTCCCTCAGAGTTTTGCTGCCTAGCCCTTAATTGCTGTCTAGCTGCTTCTTACTTCCTCTTAACCCTTGAATGGCTCTGACCTTAGCTGTTTAACATGGATGTCCAGAGTTTGGCTTCCAGCCTGAATAATCTTGCTGCAAAAGTTCAAAACATACAGGATTTTGTTGTTCACACTCCTATGTCTGAACCTAGAATTCCTATTCCAGAGTTTTTTTCTGGAGATAGATCTACCTTCCTGAATTTCAGGAACAATTGCAAATTGTTTCTTTCTTTGAAATCTCGCTCCTCTGGAGACCCAGTTCAGCAGGTCAAGATTGTAATATCTTTCCTGCGGGGCGACCCTCAGAATTGGGCATTTGCATTGGCACCAGGGGATCCTGCATTGCTCAGTGTGGATGCGTTTTTTCTGGCACTGGGATTGCTCTATGAGGAACCTAACCTGGAGATTCAGGCTGAAAAGGCTTTATTAGCCCTCTCTCAGGATCATTATGAAGCGGAAGTATATTGTCAAAAATTTCGGAAATGGTCGGTGCTTACTCAGTGGAATGAGTGCGCCCTGGCTGCAAACTTCAGAGATGGTCTTTCTGAGGCCATTAAGGATATAATGGTGGGGTTCCCTGCGCCTACAGGTCTGAATGAGTCTATGGCTATGGCCATTCAGATTGATCGGCGTTTACGGGAGCGCAAACCTGTGCACCAGTTGGCGGTGTCTTCTGAACAGGCACCTGAGACTGTGCAATGTGATAGAATTCAGTCCAGAAGTGAACGGCAAAATTATAGGCGGAAAAATGGATTGTGTTTTTATTGTGGTGATTCAGCTCATGTTATATCAGCATGCTCTAAACGCACAAAAAAGGTTGATAAATCTTTTGCCATTAGTACTCTGCAGTCTAAGTTCATTTTGTCTGTAACTCTGATTTGTTCACTGTCATCCATTTCCGTCGATGCCTATGTGGATTCGGGCGCTGCCCTGAGTCTTATGGATTGGTCATTTGCCAAACGCTGCGGTTTTAGTCTGGAGCCTCTGGAAGTTCCTATTCCTTTGAAGGGAATTGACTCTACACCATTGGCTATGAATAAACCGCAGTACTGGACACAAGTGACCATGCGCATGACTCCCGTTCATCAGGAGGTGATTCGCTTCCTTGTACTGTATAATTTACATGATGTACTAGTGCTTGGTCTGCCATGGTTACAAACTCATAATCCAGTCCTGGATTGGAAAACAATGTCTGTGTTAAGCTGGGGATGTCAGGGGGTTCATGATGATGCACCTCTGATTTCAATCGCTTCATCTACTCCTTCTGAGGTCCCTGCGTTTTTGTCTGACTATCGGGATGTTTTTGAGGAGCCTAAGCTCAATTCGCTCCCTCCTCATAGGGATTGTGACTGTGCTATAGAATTAATTCCTGGCAGTAAGTTCCCTAAGGGTCGTTTATTTAATCTGCCAGTGCCAGAGCATACTGCTATGCGGAATTATATTAAGGAGTCCTTGGAAAAGGGACATATTCGTCCATCTTCGTCCCCTCTGGGAGCAGGTTTTTTTTTCGTGGCAAAAAAAGATCGTTCCCTGAGGCCTCGTATAGATTATCGCCTTCTGAATAAGATTACAGTCAAATATCAGTATCCATTGCCATTATTGACTGATTTGTTTGCTCGCATTAAGGGGGCTAGGTGGTTCACTAAGATAGATCTTCGCGGTGCGTATAATCTTGTGCGGATAAAGCAGGGTGATGAGTGGAAAACCGCATTTAATACGCCTGAGGGCCATTTTGAGTATTTGGTAATGCCTTTTGAACTTTCTAATGCTCCTTCAGTCTTTCAGTCCTTTATGCACAATATTTTCCGTGAATATCTGGATAAGTTTATGATTGTGTATTTGGATGATATTTTGGTGTTTTCTGATGACTGGGAGTCTCATGTTCTACAGGTCAGGAAGGTGTTTCAAGTCCTGCGGGCCAATTCTCTTTTTGTGAAGGGCTCAAAATGTCTCTTCGGAGTCCAGAAGATTTCTTTTTTGGGGTACATTTTTTCTCCTTCTACTATTGAGATGGATCCCGTCAATGTTCAGGCGATTTGTGACTGGACACAACCTACATCTGTTAAGAGTCTTCAGAAGTTCTTGGGTTTTGCTAATTTTTATCGTCGGTTCATTACTAATTTTTCCAGGGTTGTTAAACCTTTGACTGATTTGACTAAAAAGGGTGCTGATGTTGCTAATTGGTCTCCTACAGCTGTGGAGGCCTTTCAGGAACTTAAGCGCCGGTTTTCTTCTGCTCCTGTGTTATGTCAACCAGATGTTTCACTTCCTTTTCAGGTTGAGGCTGATGCTTCCGAGATTGGAGCGGGGGCGGTTTTGTCACAGAGAAGTTCCGATGGCTCGGTGATGAAGCCATGTGCGTTCTTTTCTAGAAAATTCTCGCCCGCCGAGCGCAATTATGATGTGGGTAATCGGGAGCTTTTGGCCATGAAGTGGGCATTTGAGGAGTGGCGTCATTGGCTTGAGGGTGCTAGAAATCGTGTGGTGGTCTTGACTGATCACAAAAATCTGATTTACCTTGAGTCTGCCAGGCGTCTGAATCCTAGACAGGCTCGTTGGTCGTTGTTTTTTTCTCGTTTCAATTTTGTGGTTTCATACCTGCCAGGTTCAAAGAATGTGAAGGCAGATGCTCTTTCCAGGAGTTTTGTGCCTGACTCTCCTGGAGACTCTGGGCCTACTGGTATCCTTAGGGATGGGGTAATATTGTCCGCCGTCTCCCCAGACTTGTGACGTGCATTGCAGGAGTTTCAGGCGGATAAACCTGATCGTTGTCCACCAGAAAGACTGTTTGTTCCGGATGATTGGACCAGTAGAGTCATCTCCGAGGTCCATTCTTCTGTGTTGGCTGGTCATCCTGGAATATTTGGTACTAGAGACTTGGTGGCCAGGTCTTTTTGGTGGCCTTCCTTGTCAAGGGATGTGCGCACCTTTGTGCAGTCTTGTGAAGTGTGTGCTCGGGCTAAGCCTTGCTGTTCTCGGGCCAGTGGGTTGTTGTTATCCTTGCCTATCCCGAAGAGGCCTTGGACGCACATTTCCATGGATTTTATTTCAGATCTCCCTGTCTCACAGAAAATGTCCGTTATCTGGGTTGTGTGTGACCGCTTTTCTAAGATGGTTCATTTGGTACCCTTGCCTAAGTTGCCTTCCTCCTCTGAGTTGGTCCCTTTATTTTTTCAGAACGTGGTTTGTTTGCATGGGATTCCGGAGAATATCGTTTCTGACAGGGGATCCCAGTTTGTGTCTAGATTTTGGCGGACGTTTTGTGCTAAGATGGGCATTGATTTGTCTTTCTCATCTGCATTCCATCCTCAGACGAATGGCCAGACGGAGCGAACTAATCAGACCTTGGAAACTTATTTAAGGTGTTTTGTTTCTGCTGATCAAGATGACTGGGTTGCCTTTTTGCCACTGGCCGAATTTGCCCTTAATAATCGGGCTAGTTCTGCTACTTTGGTTTCTCCTTTCTTTTGTAATTCGGGGTTTCATCCTCGTTTTTCCTCTGGTCAGTGGAGCCTTCGGATTGTCCTGGAGTGGACGTGGTGGTGGACAGGCTACATCAGATTTGGAATCAGGTGGTGGACAATTTGAAGTTGTCTCAGGAGAAGACTCAGCAGTTTGCTAATCGCCGTCGCCGCGTGGGTCCCCGACTTCTTGTTGGGGACTTGGTGTGGTTGTCTTCTCGTTTTGTCCCTATGAAGGTCTCTTCTAAGTTCAAGCCTCGGTTCATCGGTCCTTATAAGATCTTGGAGATTCTTAACCCTGTATCTTTTCGTTTGGATCTCCCAGCATCGTTTGCTATTCATAATGTGTTCCATCGGTCGTTATTGCGGAGGTATGAGGTGCCCGTTGTTCCTTCGGTTGAGCCTCCTGCTCCGGTGCTGGTGGAGGGAGAATTGGAGTATGTTGTTGAGAAGATCTTGGATTCTCGTGTTTCCAGATGTAAACTCCAGTATTTGGTTAAGTGGAAGGGTTATGGTCAGGAGGATAATTCCTGGGTGGTCGCCTCTGATGTTCATGCGACTGATTTGGTCCGCGCCTTCCATAGAGCTCATCCTGATTGCCCTGGGGGTTCTCGTGAGGGTTTGGTGACCCCTCCTCAAGGGGGGGGTACTGTTGTGGATTCTGTTTTTGGGCTCCCTCTGGTGGTTACAACTGGTACTGGGTGACTTTGGTGGGTTGCGGTCTCTGGTTTCCACCTGTCCATCAGAGGCTGGGTGTTTCCTATTTAACCTGGCTTTCCTGTCATTCCCTTGCCGGCTATCAATGTATCAGTGTGTCTCTGTTACCTTTGCTACCTGCTCCTAGGCCTTCAAGACAAGCTAAGTCTGGATTTCCCTGTTTCATGTTTGCTTTCATGTTTTTAGTCCAGCTTGCAGATATGTAATTCTCTGCTGCTGGTTGCTCTAGTGGACTGAAATTACCACTCATGTACCATGAGTTGGCACATGAGTTCAAGTAATTTCAAGATGGTATTTTGAAGGGTTTTAAGCTGACCGTGCAGTTCACCTTTTGTATCCTCTGCTATCTAGCTTAAGCGGGCCTCATTTTGCTGAATCTGTTTTCATAACTACGTTTGTGCCTTCCTCTCATTTCACCGTCATTATATGTGGGGGGCTGCTATTTCTGTGGGGATATTTCTCTGGAGGCAAGATAGGTCTGTGATTCTTCTGATAGGGGTAGCTAGATCTCCGGCTGGCGCGAGACGTCTAGAGTCCCCCCAGGAACGTTCCCCGGCTGCTGTTAGTTGAGTGTTGAGGTTCAGGATCGCGGTCAGCTCAGGTTCCATCACCCTAGAGCTCGTCCTGTTTTTGCCCATGTTATGTGTTTAATTCCCTGCCATTGGGAACATGACACTTCCTCTTCTGATTTGGTTCCATTGTTTTTCCAGCATGTGGTTCGATTGCATGGCATTCCGGAGAATATTGTGTCTGATAGAGGTTCCCGGTTTGTTTCTAGGTTTTGGCGGGCCTTTTGTGCTAGGCTGGGCATTGATTTGACTTTTTCTTTCGCATTTCATCCTCAGACAAATGGCCAAACCGAGCGAACTAACCAGACTTTGGAAACTTATTTGAGATGCTTTGTGTCTGCTGATCAGGGTGATTGGGTGACTTTCTTGCCATTGGCCGAGTTTGCCCTTAATAATCGGGCTAGTTCTGTTACCTTGGTTTCACCCTTCTTTTGTAATTCTGGTTTTCATCCTCGTTTTTCTTCAGGGCAGGTTGAGCCTTCTGATTGTCCTGGGGTGGACTCTGTGGTTGACAGGTTGCAGCAAATTTGGGCTCATGTTGTGGACAATTTGGTGTTGTCTCAGGAGGAGGCTCAGCGTTTTGCTAACCGTCGTCGGTGTGTTGGTTCCCGGCTTCGGGTTGGGGATTTGGTCTGGTTGTCTTCCCGTCATGTTCCTATGAAGGTTTCTTCCCCTAAGTTCAAGCCTCGGTTTATTGGTCCTTATAGGATTTCTGAGATTATCAATCCTGTGTCTTTTCGTTTGGCCCTTCCAACATCTTTTTCCATCCATAATGTTTTTCATAGATCTTTGTTGCGGAAATATGTGGTGCCCGTTGTTCCCTCTGTTGATCCTCCTGCTCCGGTGTTGATTGATGGGGAGTTGGAGTATGTGGTTGAGAAGATTTTGGATTCTCGTATTTCGAGGCGGAAGCTTCAGTATCTTGTCAAATGGAGGGGTTATGGCCAGGAGGATAATTCTTGGGTTGTTGCCTCCGATGTTCATGCTGACGATTTGGTTCGTGCCTTTCATTTGGCTCGTCCTGATCGGCCTGGGGGCTCTGGTGAGGGTTCGGTGACCCCTCCTCAGGGGGGGGGTAGTGTTGTGAATTCTGCTCTAGGGCTCCCTCCGGTGGTTATAAGTGGTAGCGCTGCTGTCTTTGGATCGCTGCATTCATCAGGTGTGTCCACTTAGTGCAATTCTGACTGGGCTATTTAGTCTTGCTTGACCCTTTAGTCAGTGCCAGTTGTCCATTGTTCCTGGAGGATTCACATCCCTGCCTGGTCTCTCCTGCTTTGCTGTTCATTTCAACAAAGATAAGTTCTGGCTTTGTTTTTTGCAGTCCACATGCTGTGGGCTTTATTGTTCAGTTCTTTTCCATGTTTTTGTCTTGTCCAGCTTGGTCTGCATAAGGATTTGTTCAGCCAAGCTGGTATCTCTGGAGATGCAGATATACCCTCCATATCTTTAGTTAGATGTGGAGATTTTGTATTTTCTGTGGTGGATATTTTCTAGTGTTTTAATACTGACCGCATAGTACTCTGTCCTATCCTTTCTATTTAGCTAGAGTGGCCTCCTTTGCTAAATCCTTTTTCAGTCTGCGTATGTTATTTCCCTCTCCTCTCACAGTCAATATTTGTGGGGGGCTGTCTGTCCTTTGGGGATTTTCTCTGAGGCAAGATAGTTTTCCCTTTTCTATCTCTAGGGGTATTTAGTCCTCCGGCTGTGTCGAGATGTCTAGGAGTGTTAGGTACATTCCACGGCTACTTCTAGTTGCGGTGTTAAGTTCAGGGTCTGCGGTCAATACAGGTACCACCTTCTCCAGAGTACGTCTCATGCTGCTCCTAGGCCACCAGATCATAACAGAGGAGGACATGACTGTTGTGTATCCACTTTTTGGCTCCCCTGGTGGTTGCTGGTGGTACTGGTGACTTGTTTGCACTTTGCTGCTTCTGTTCACCTGCTTCCATCAGTGTTTGGGAGTTTCCTATTTAGCCTTGCTCTCCAGTCATTTCCTTGCCGGTCATCATTGTAACCAGAGCCTTCGGTTGCATGTTCCTGCTTCTAGTCTGCTGATCAGCTAAGTGGACTTTGTCCTTTTTGTTTTGTACCTTTTGTCCAGTTTGCAGTTTTTGTAATTCTCTGTAGCTGGAAGCTCTTGCGGGCTGAAATTGCCACTCCTGTGTCATGAGTTGACACAGGAGTCTTAAAGTAATTTCAGGATGGTTTTTGAAAGGGTTTTCAGTTGACCGTGAAGTCCTCTTTTGTATCCTTCTGCTATCTAGTAAGTGGACCTCTCTTTGCTAAATCTACTTTCATACTGTGTATGTCTTTTCCTCTTAATTCACCGTTATTACATGTGGGGGGCTGCTATCATCTTTTGGGGTATTTCCCTAGAGGTAAGCCAGGTCTGTTTCTTCCTCTACCAGGCGTAGTTAGTCCTCCGGCTGGCGCGTGGCATATAGTAAGCCGTAGGTATGCTCCCTGGCTACTGTTAGTTGTGTGGTAGATTTAGCTCACGGTCAACTTGAGTTTCCATCACCTGAGAGCTCGTTCGTTACTTATATGTTTCTAAGTTCCCTTGCCATTGGGAACCATGACAGTATGACCGGCCTGTGTTAAACTTATTGGCAGAAGAAAGGAGAGAAAAAAGAAGTCTGTACATTTTTTTTTCCCTTTTTCCTCTATGCTTGCTCCATAGTTGGATCAGTTGTATTTCAGCTTTAATTACAGCCTTTGCCTTTCTCTCCTTATAATCCTTGAATGGCTCTGAGCTCACCTGTTTAAAGATGGATCCTCAGAGTTTGGCTGCAGGTTTAAATAATCTTGCTACGAAGGTTCAAAATTTACAAGATTTTGTTATACATGCTCCTATTTCTGAACCTAAAATCCCTACACCAGAGGTGTTTTCCGGAGATAGATCTCGGTTTTTGAATTTCAAATATAATTGTAAATTATTCCTTTCTCTCAGACCTCACTCCTCAGGAGATCCTGTCCAGCAGGTTAAGATTGTAATCTCTTTGCTGCGAGGTGACCCTCAAAATTGGGCATTTTCATTGGCACCAGGGGATCCTGCGTTGCTCAATGTGGATGCGTTTTTCCTGGCTTTAGGGTTGCTTTATGAGGAACCTAATTTGGAGATTCAAGCTGAAAAAGCTTTGATAGCCCTATCTCAAGGGCAAGATGAAGCGGAGATATACTGCCAAAAATTTCGTAGGTGGTCTGTGCTTACTCAGTGGAATGAGTGCGCCTTAGCGGCAAATTTCAGAGAGGGCCTTTCTGATGCCGTTAAAGATGTTATGGTCGGGTTCCCTGCGCCTACAGGTCTGAATGAGTCCATGACAATGGCAATTCAGATTGATCGGCGTTTGCGGGAGCGCAAAACCATGCACCATTTGGCGGTATCTTCTGAAGAGACGCCAGAGAAAATGCAATGTGACAGAGTTATGTCCAGAAGCGAGCGGCAGAATTATAGGCGTAAAAATGGGTTATGCTTCTATTGTGGTGATTCTGCTCATGTTATATCGGCATGCTCTAAGCGTACTAGGAAGGTTGACAAGTCCATTTCAATTGGCACTTTACAGTCCAAATTTATTTTGTCTGTAACCTTGATGTGTTCATTATCAGTTATTACCGTGGATGCCTATGTGGACTCTGGCGCCGCTCTGAGTCTTATGGACTGGTCCTTTGCCAGGCGCTGTGGGTTTGATTTAGAGCCTCTGGAAGTCCCTATACCTCTGAAGGGTATTGATTCTACACCTTTGGCTTGTAATAAACCACAGTTCTGGACGCAAGTGACTATGCGTATGACTCCAGACCATCAGGAGGTGATTCACTTCCTTGTGTTGTACAATTTACATGATGTTTTGGTGCTTGGATTACCATGGTTACAGTCTCATAACCCAGTCCTTGACTGGAAGGCTATGTCTGTGTTAAGCTGGGGATGTCGGGGGGCTCATGGGGACACTCCTATGGTGTCCATTTCGTCATCTATTCCATCTGAGATTCCGGCATTTTTGTCTGATTATCGCAATATTTTTGAAGAGCCTAAGATTGGTTCACTCCCTCCTCACAGGGATAGTGATTGCGCCATAGATCTGATTCCTGGCAGTAAATTTCCAAAGGGTCGTTTGTTTAACCTATCTGTACCTGAACATGCTGCTATGCGCGAGTATATTAAGGAGTCCCTGGAAAAGGGACATATTCGTCCTTCTTCATCACCTTTAGGAGCCGGTTTTTTCTTTGTCTCTAAAAAGGATGGCTCTCTGAGGCCTTGTATTGATTATCGTCTCCTGAATAAAATTACAGTCAAATATCAGTATCCGTTGCCTTTGCTGACTGATTTGTTTGCTCGCATAAGGGGGGCTAAGTGGTTCTCTAAGATTGATCTTCGTGGGGCGTATAATTTGGTGCGAATTAAGCAGGGGGATGAGTGGAAGACCGCATTTAATACACCTGAAGGCCATTTTGAGTATTTGGTAATGCCTTTCGGCCTTTCTAATGCACCTTCTGTCTTTCAGTCCTTAATGCATGATATTTTCCGTGAATATTTGGATAAATTTATGATTGTGTACTTGGATGATATTTTGATTTTTTCTGATGACTGGGAGTCTCATGTTCAGCAGGTCAGGAGGGTTTTTCAGGTTTTGCGGGAGAATTCTTTGTGTGTAAAGGGTTCAAAGTGTGTTTTTGGGGTTCAAAAAATTTCATTTTTGGGGTATATTTTTTCCCCTTCCTCTATTGAGATGGACCCTGTCAAGGTTCGGGCTATTTACGACTGGACGCAGCCTACTTCTCTGAAGAGTCTCCAGAAATTCTTGGGCTTTGCTAATTTTTATCGTCGATTTATAGCTGGTTTTTCTGGCGTTGCTAAACCTCTGACGGATTTGACTAAAAAGGGTGCTGATGTTGCCAATTGGTCCCCTGCTGCCGTGGAGGCCTTTCGGGAGCTTAAGCGCCGCTTTTTGTCTGCCCCTGTGTTGCGCCAGCCTGATGTTTCTCTTCCCTTTCAGGTTGAGGTCGATGCTTCCGAGATCGGAGCGGGGGCGGTTTTGTCGCAGAAAAGTTCCGACTGCTCAGTGATGAGACCTTGTGCGTTCTTTTCGCAAAAATTTTCGGCCGCCGAGCGAAACTATGATAATGGTAATCGGGAGCTTTTGGCCATGAAGTGGGCATTTGAGGAGTGGCGTCATTGGCTTGAGGGTGCCAGACATCAGGTGGTAGTTTTGACTGATCACAAGAATTTAATTTATTTGGAGTCTGCCAGGCGCCTGAATCCTAGACAGGCACGTTGGTCGTTGTTCTTTTCCCGGTTTAATTTTGTGGTCTCGTACTTACCGGGTTCTAGGAATGTGAAAGCAGATGCTCTTTCTGGGAGTTTTGAGCCTGACTCTCCTGGGAATTCTGAACCTGCTGGTGTCCTTAAGGATGGAGTGGTTTTGTCTGCTGTCTCTCCAGATTTGCGACGTGCTTTGCAAGAATTTCAGGCGGATAGACCTGATCGTTGTCCGTCTGGTAGACTGTTTGTTCCTGACGAGTGGACCACTAGAGTCATCTCGGAAGTTCATTCTTCTACTCTGGCAGGTCATCCGGGAATTTTTGGCACCAGAGATTTGGTGGCTAGATCCTTCTGGTGGCCTTCCCTGTCTCGAGATGTGCGTGTTTTTGTGCAGTCTTGCGATGTGTGTGCTCGGGCCAAGCCTTGTTGTTCTAGGGCTAGTGGGTTGTTGTTGCCCTTGCCTATTCCGAAGAGGCCTTGGACGCACATCTCTATGGACTTTATCTCGGATCTCCCTGTTTCTCAGAAGATGTCTGTCATCTGGGTGGTGTGTGACCGTTTTTCTAAAATGGTTCATTTGGTGCCATTGCCTAAGTTGCCTTCCTCATCTGAGTTGGTCCCTCTGTTTTTTCAAAATGTGGTTCGCTTGCATGGTATTCTGGAAAACATCGTTTCTGACAGGGGTACCCAGTTCGTGTCTAGATTTTGGCGGGCAGTCTGTGCCAGGTTGGGCATTGATTTGTCCTTTTCGTCTGCATTCCATCCTCAGACCAATGGCCAGATGGAGCGAACTAATCAAACTTTGGAGACTTATTTGAGGTGTTTTGTGTCTGCGGATCAGGATGATTGGGTTGCCTTTCTGCCGTTGGTGGAGTTTGCTCTTAATAATCGGGCTAGTTCTGCCACTTTGGTTTCTCCTTTCTTTTGCAATTCAGGGTTTCATCCGCGTTTTTCATCTGGTCAGGTTGAATCTTCGGATTGTCCTGGAGTGGATGCGGTGGTGGATCGGTTGCATCGGATTTGGGGACAAGTGGTGGATAATTTGGAATTGTCCCAGGAGAGGACTCAGCAGTTTGCTAACCGTCGTCGTCGTGTTGGTCCCCACCTTCGCGTTGGGGACTTGGTGTGGTTGTCTTCCCGTTTTGTCCCTATGAGGGTTTCTTCTCCCAAATTTAAGCCTCGGTTCATCGGTCCTTATAGGATTTTGGAGATTCTTAACCCTGTTTCCTTTCGTTTGGACCTCCCGGCATCTTTTGCTATCCATAATGTGTTCCATCGGTCGTTGTTGCGGAGATATGAGGTACCGGTGGTTCCTTCTACTGAACCTCCTGCTCCTGTGCTGGTGGAGGGTGAATTGGAGTACGTCGTAGAGAAGATCTTGGACTCCCATATTTCCAGACGGAGACTTCAATATCTGGTTAAATGGAAAGGCTATGGTCAGGAAGATAATTCTTGGGTAACTGCCTCTGATGTTCATGCCTCGGATTTGGTTCGTGCCTTTCATAGGGCTCATCCAGATCGCCCTGGCGGTTCTTGTGAGGGTTCGGTGCCCCCTCCTTAAGGGGAGGGTACTGTTGTGTATCCGCTTTTTGGGCTCCCCTGGTGGTTGCTGGTGGTACTGGTGACTTGTTTGCACTTTGCTGCTTCTGTTCACCTGCTTCCATCAGTGTTTGGGAGTTTCCTATTTAGCCTTGCTCTCCAGTCATTTCCTTGCCGGTCATCATTGTAACCAGAGCCTTCGGTTGCATGTTCCTGCTACTAGTCTGCTGATCAGCTAAGTGGACTTTGTCCTTTTTGTTTTGTACCTTTTGTCCAGTTTGCAGTTTTTGTAATTCTCTGTAGCTGGAAGCTCTTGCGGGCTGAAATTGCCACTCCTGTGTCATGAGTTGACACAGGAGTCTTAAAGTAATTTCAGGATGGTTTTTGAAAGGGTTTTCAGTTGACCGTGAAGTCCTCTTTTGTATCCTTCTGCTATCTAGTAAGTGGACCTCTCTTTGCTAAATCTACTTTCATACTGTGTATGTCTTTTCCTCTTAATTCACCGTTATTACAGGTGGGGGGCTGCTATCATCTTTTGGGGTATTTCCCTAGAGGTAAGCCAGGTCTGTTTCTTCCTCTACCAGGCGTAGTTAGTCCTCCGGCTGGCGCGTGGCATATAGGAAGCCGTAGGCATGCTCCCTGGCTACTGTTAGTTGTGTGGTAGATTTAGCTCACGGTCAACTCGAGTTTCCATCACCCGAGAGCTCGTTCGTTACTTATATGTTTCTTACGTTCCCTTGCCATTGGGAACCATGACACATGACAGGGTTGAGTGGGACTATGGGGAGTGAACAAAAGAAGTGGGTTATTAGAAGGAGGGGTAGGAGATTTGAATTATGGGTCTAAGATTGGGTTATGGGGAAAGTAGGTGTGAATTAGGGTGGAGCTGGGGGGGGCTAGTATAAATGGGATCACCCATATTAGTGGAGCAACCATTTTGGTGCACCCCTTAGCAGAGAAGCAAGCTCCCACCCTCCCTTATTTTGAGGAGGTTTTTTAGGTTATTTGTAAGAATTGTAAATTGTAGCACAGTCTTTATGGGAAGCTTGGTATGAATTTGTTTTCGTTTTCATATGCGATTTCTGGGTGTGCTTTGTCGCGGCAGCAAGGCGGGGGTAAGAGGTCCTCGAAGTTGGTGGTGCCAATAAATGGCGGTTCGGGGAGGGAATTTAAAGATCCTGGACACCCCCTGGTGTGGTTTAAAATGGAAGGGAATATAGGGGTCACACGGATGAGATGGCTGGGTCCGTGGGTACTTTGGCGGATATTGGCTGGGCGAGTCTCTTAGCGTCTCTGAGCTGGTGCCTAGCAGCTAGAGGCAAGACGCGACCTGGAGGCCAAATTTATGGATATTTGACCTGAGTGGGTTACTTATTGGGGCTTCGAGGACCGCCCTCTCTGGGGTTAATGTTAAACAAATAAACTGTTATGTAAAAATGTTAATAAAGGCTGCTGTGACCAATTTATCCAAATGAATGTTTGATGAGTAGTCATTTGGGTGGCATGTGGCATTTTGTTTTGGGATGGGCTTTATAGGTTTTTAAAGATATAGGATTGTATATGAGAAACTCACAGGCATCGCAAATACCCTATGTCAAGATTTCAGAGAATATCAACTTGGTTTCTCCTGGACTCTTATTACAAGTCAGTGTGGCTGAGTTGGAACTATCTGAGGACGCATCGCATGTGAGTACAACAATCATACAGTTATCTAAGAGATTGATGGCTAAGGATTTAGAGACTCATACTGCCTTGAAGAATCAGAATACAGCGTATGTTCGCTGTGTCCAAAGCGCTGCCTTCTATTGAACTCAGGTGAATCCGCAGGTGTTCACTGAACTTGTGTCTCCTCAGGAGAAATTGACGTGCTGTGGTCTGGAAAGATGCACAACACATGTCAGTGTCCGCAGGTGTTGCACAGGTATCTGTGGATGCATATCGTACACAGGATTTCTTGAAATCCCATCCACTATGCTGTAACAGCTGGACGCTGTAGATTTTACACTGTCAAACCCGCAGCAACTCCAAATCATGGGCATATACCCTAAAGCTTAAAATTATGGAGATCTCAGTCATCTTTGATTCTGGCCATTACAACAGGAGTCTCACTTTGTGTTATATGGGCTTCCACTAGTTTGATAATGTCATAAATGTATGGTGACTGTCCATGTGACCCAGGCATCAGCATCATAAATGTACAATGAAATGGCGCTAAGGAGTTAATAGTGCTTATTCATCATATAAGTTGCATGACTATGCAACTGTGCACAGTATATTTAAACAGCTTTACATGTTGACTAACTAGTGTTCAGAACTGCTGACATACTTTCATTAAAATATGATATGATCTTTTATCTCAATGCTTGTTAATTTAATATTTTAAAGTGATATGTGCAATACATGAGCACTGCACAAAACTCCAGCTGATGCTAATAAATTAATGCACAATTTCTATTAGATACATGGATTACATACTTTACTTTGATGCATTTTATTCTTACTCGTCTAATTGGGTTCCATTTTCCTTGCACATATGGCTTCAGTTTATCAAAGGACTCTGATTAGCATTGCTTAACTGTGATTTGCATACACAGGAAGTGCATCGAAAGATATCCACGTTCTTTGATAAATGTAGGTCACCGCATGCAAATAAACTTAAATCGTGTTAAAATAAGATCTTTGCAATTACATTCTGTCTTGGAAGAAAGAAAGCAATATTAAAAGATCCAAAAGGTATTTCCTTTTCTGAAACATTATTGCACTTTTTACTGAATGATCCTGTCTTTTTACACATTCTTTAATGTTTCTTTCCTTGAAAAAAAATCAGTGAGAATGATCTGAGCTGATCTGCAGCATCCTGGAGTGGCTACTACACTCCAGGATGCTGAAAGGAGATGTGCAGTACAGCTCCATTCAGTGTTTTCATCTGGTAACTGTCAGAGCTAATAACAGCTGATAACTAAGAGTGTCGGCCCTTCGCCGATCTGGTGTTTATAATTTTTCTTAAAGATGGTTCATCAATATCATAGTACCGGATAACTCCTTTTATCATGCTCTTTATTACTTTTAAAGGGCGTATTCAGTCAAAATATATTGATAATCTACGCATATGAAATATATTGATGACATATTAAACAAACTGTCAATTTTGGGGAACTGACAAATAGCTCCTATTCTTTTGAATTAGTGGTAATGGTGACTACTGGGTACTGCAGACTAAGGCTGGTTTCACACTAGCGTTTGGGAAGCAGCATATGCCTGCGTACTTCTTTCCTTAAGATCTGCATAGATCCACATGCGTCTTGCATACCTATATTTAACATTGTGTACGCAGGTACATGCGTTGTATGCAAATTCTGGGCGCCAATCTGGGTCATCCTCGTTAAGATACTGCAGCAGCTGGATTTTGTGAGGGTACCATTTGTGAGTAGCTAATATCCGCCGAAGGGATGTTCGACTGATGCCAGATCGGCGCTCTGAATTTGCAGAATGGGCAAAACAAAAATTGGAACAGGACTCTCAGTTTACACAGAACATTATGTTCAGTGATGAGGGAAACTTTTTTGGGTGGCCATTTATATGGATACACCTAAATAACATGGGAATGGTAACAGTTTTCTTGCGTAGGGTCTCTTGCATTGAAATCTGCTGCAATGACCCGGGTACTGCGTTCACCAGAGAATTTCTATCCACTCCTCACATTTTAACCTCTGCGACATGTCAATTGCTGTAAATGAAGAGAAACTTGTAAATAACTCTGAAATATTGCAAATACGTTAAAACCAAGCACACCATTGTTTTCTTGTGAAATGCTCAATAAGTTTGATGAGTCACATGACCCTCTTCCCATTGGAAAAAATAAAGTTGGATCCAAAATGGACAACTTCAAAGTGGCCACCACAGTCACCACCCATCTTGAAAAGTTTTCCCCCTCCCAGATACTAATGTACCACAAACAGGAAGTTGATATCACCAGCCATTCCCATTATATTTAGATGTATCCTTACACATGGCCCACACTGTATTATTGTTAATGTTGTTACTTAGGACTTTTGTGTTTGAAAATGTTAAACTGTAAATATGTTGGTGCTATATAAATAATGATTATTAGTAGGGGTGAGGGAAACGGATCGGACAAATTCAAAAATCGCCGACTTTCGGCAAAGTCGGGTTTCATGAAACCCGACCCGATCCTAGTGTGGGATCGGCCATGAGGTCGACGATCTGCGCGTAAAAGTCGCGTTTCATATGACGCTTTCAGCGCCAGTTTTCAGCCAATGAAGGAGGACGCAGAGTGTGGGCAGCGTGATGACATAGGTCTTGGTCCCCACCATCTTAGAGAAGGGCATGACAGTGATTGGCTTGCTTTCTGCAGCGTCACAGGGGCTATAAAGGGGCGTGCACGCCGACCGCCAACTTACTTCTGCCAATTGCTTTTTTAAAAGCAAAAATCCTGTTGCTCCTTTCTGCACAGTTATCTGGTTTATTTGTCCACACTTTTGTGTGCAGCAGTCCTTTTTATTGCTGCCATACTTGTCTCCTGAGATCATTATAGGGAGATTGAAATTGTACTACAGTCCTTGTATTTTTTCATATATCTTCCAGCCACTTTCTGCCACTTAGATTGCGTTGTTATATACACTGGGCCTGAGTTTTGGTTCAGTCTCAAAAAAAAAAAGTGAGATTCAAATTCTCACAAAGTGGATATACTTTAGTCCTGTTAGTTTGTTGTATGTCAGCCATCCACTTTCTGCCACTTACATTGTGTTGTTTTATGCACAGGGCCTGAATTTTGGTTTAGTCTCCCTCCCAAAAAAGGGAGATTTAAATTCTCAACAAGTTTATATACACCTTCTACCTTGTTTTACAGTACCATATAACGGTTGTTATTTTGGTTAGATTTTCCAAAAAATGAGGAAGTCTGGTGGAAGAGCCCGTGGGCGGTGGTTGCCAGCTGGTACTGATGATGGTGGTGGTGGTGTTGGTGGTGGTGCATCAGGTGGTAGTGGCAAAAGCACAATAGCACCTAAGGCTGGAGGTGTTGAGCCAGCGTCATAATCTGGCTACAAAAGGCCTTGAAGGCTCCTTTTTCTGGGAGTATGAAAACAGGTTTTAAAGCCGGAGCAGCAGGAAAAAGTTTTGGCTTTCCTTGCTGACTCAGCCTCTAGCTCTTTCGCCTCCTCTTCAGAAAGTTCCAAATATAAAAGCAGCGAGTCGTCAGTGGATGCTCCCGGTCAGAAACAAGACGTTTCCTTGTGTCCTTCACCTAAACTAAAAGTGAAGGATGCGTCAGGCGACACTACTGGTAAGCCCACCGGTTAGGACACCACCAGCAGCAAATGTGGAGGTATCGTCACAAGGCCAAAACAGTCAGGGAATCACAAGGTTATTGGTAGGAAACACTGTATGTAGGCCAACATTAAGAATACCATCACCAACCCTCTCTCAATCCACCATGTCCACCACCACCACCACCGCTAGTTCCACCATATGCAGCTCTCCATTCCAGCTCACCCTACAAGAGACTCTCGTTAGGAAAAGAAAGTACTCATCCTCTCATCAACGTACACAGGGTTTGAATGCCCACATTGCTATACTAATCTCATTAGAGATGATGCCCTACCGTTTTTTTGAAAGCGAAGCTTTCAAAGACCTGATGGCCTATGCAGTACCATGCTATGACCCACCCAGTCAGCACTTCTTTGCGAGAAAAGCCATCCCAGCCCTTCACCTGCATGTCAAAGACCGCATTGTGCATGCACTGAGGCAATCAGTCAGTGGAAAGGTGCACCTCACAACAGATGCATGGACCAGTAGGCATGGCCAGGGACGTTACGTGTCCATCACGGCACACTGGGTTAAAGTGGTGAAAGCAGGGTCCACAGGGGACAGCCATAGTAGGACAGTTCTGCCTAGCCCACTGTCTAGGAAACAGTTTGCTGTAGGCTTTCGCCACCCCTCCTTCTCCAGAAGCGAAAGCTCGTCCACAGAGCGCAGTCACATGACCACTTCATCCGCAGCTGCTAGAGTTGCACACGAGGTGTCCCATTATCGAACAGCTAGTGGTAAGCGTCAGCAGGCTGTGTTACAAATGAAGTGTTTGGGCGACAACAGACACACCGCAGAAGTACTGGCTGAGTACTTGCAGCAAAAAACTCAGTCGTGGCTGGGCAGTGTACATCTTGAGGCAGGCAAGGCAGTCAGTTATAACGGAAGGAATTTTATGGCTGCCATAGCCCTTTCAGAACTGAAACACATACCTTGCCTGGCTCACACCTTGAACCTGGTGGTGCAGTGCTTCCTCAAAAATTATCCGGAATTACCAGCCCTGCTCCTGAAGGTGCGAAGACTTTGCTCGCACATCCGCCGGTCACCCGTACACTCCAGCCGTATGCTGAACCATCAGCGATCGCTCAATGTTCAACAGCACCGCCTAATAATCGATGTTGCAACAAGGTGGAACTCCACACTGCACATGGTTCAGAGGCTGTGCGAAGAGAGGCGTGCTGTAATTAATTTGTGGGAGGATACACATACACGGGCAGGCACTTGGATGGCAGACAGAGTTGTCTGGTGTGCAGTGGTCAAAGCTTCAAGACCTCTGTCAAGTCCTTCAGTGTTTTGAGGAATGCACATGGCGGGTAAGTGCAGACGATGCCATCATAAGCATGAGCATCCCACTAATGCGTCTGCTGAGGCAAAGTTTGATGCACATTAAGGAGCAGGCATCTGCAGCCGAGGAGGAGGGAAGCCCTGATGACAGTCAGCCATTGTCTGCTCAGGGAACTCTCCTGGACGAGGTGGCGGACGAAGAGGAGGAGGAGGAGGAGGATGATGGGGATGAATATTTATGGGAGGAGGATGCTTCTCAGGGGGCAATAGAAACTGGTGGCGTTGCAAGGTCAGGTACAGGGTTTTTGCGGGACACAAGTGATGTTGATTTGCAAGAAAGTGCTCCTCAACCCAGCACAAGCAGTGAATTGACACCTGGAACATTGGCCCACATGGCTGAGTATGCCTTGCGTATCCTAAAAAGGGACCCCCGCATTATCAAAATGATGACCGATAACGATTACTGGTTGGACTGCCTCCTGGATTCACGATATAAAGGAAAATTACAAAATATCATGCCACATGAGAACCTTGAGCAAATATTGGCTACCAAACAAGCAACTCTTGTAGATGGTTTGGTTCAGGCATTCCCAGCACACAGCGGCGGTGATGGTTCTCACACTGCCAACATGGCAGAGGTGTTAGAGGTGCATAAATCTGAAGTGGGATTGGACAGAGTGGTTTTATGACCAGGTTGTGGAGTGATTTCGCAATGAACGCTGACACAACAGGTACTGCTGCATCGATTCAAAGTGACAGGAGACAGCATTTGTCCAGTATGGTTACGAACTTCTTTTCCTCCCTTATCGATGTTCTCCCTCACAGGTCATTTTCCTTTGATTACTGGGCATCTAAAATAGACACCTGGCCTGAATTGGCAGAATGTGCATTAGAGGAGCTCGCTTGCCCTGCTGCTAGTGTGCTATCAGAAAGAGTCTTCAGTGCTGCTGGTTCAATACTGACCGAAAAAAGGACACGTCTGGCTACCCAAAATATTGATGATCTAACCTTCATTAAAATGAACCAATCATGGATTTCAAATTATTTTGCCCCACCTTCCCCTGCTGACACATAGCTTGCCTGAAAAATGTCTTGCTTTTGGCCTCCTCTTACTAACTTCTCTAATTCCTCCATTTGCAGCTGCTGAATGTCCACCATAGGCCATTTTTATACCTCCCTAAATGGGCTGACTCCCCCCACAGGGCCGTGGTCACCACCTGGCGCAAGCACCTGTGCGAGTGCAGTTTGCCTGGACAGGAGGGTGGGCCCACTCTTCGGCGACGGCACTGGCACAGGGTCCCTCATAGTACAATGAAGTGTCTCTGAAGGTGGTGGTGCACAACCGACTTCAGACACACCGTCGTAATATGAGGGCCCTGTGCCAGTACCGCCGCCCACAAGAGAGTGTTCCCCCCAGCTTGAACAGTGCTCTACCACTTGCAATACTTACCTCTCCCTGCTCCACCACTGTGTAGTCTGTGCTGTTAAATCCTTCAATGGCACTGCCAATACAAATTTTTTTTAAATGATAGATGATAGTTAAAGTATACAGGGGCCCTGGCCTCCATTTAGACCCATTAATACTTTACGCCTACTACCACTCTCTGCTACTCACCAGAGGAGCCCACCCCTGTACCTAGCTATGCCACCTGTTTATTTATGAACAATGTTTTGGCAGACATTTAGCCCACTTTATTATTTGGGCCTACTAACTGTGTCTGCCACTCATTACAGTTTTCCTCCACTGAACAAAGCAATGCCGCCTGTTTAGTCCTGTAACCACATTTGAACTGCATTTAGCCTACTTTATTATTTGGGCCTATATCTGTGTTTCCTCCTCATCTTGCCCATTGCCCAGCCACTGCTAGATGAGTCTGCTGGTACATTGACCCAGACCACTACATTCCCCTTGCACTCTACACAGCCAGAATCTGACCCTGCTGAAAGTCAGGTTGCCCTTCCCGCATACTATACCACCTTACACGAAGACAAAGAGGAAGGTGTAGCTGAAAGTGCAGGTTCCTTCATCAGGTGGGGGGGCATACTCGTTGGTGACGTCACTGGCACAGGGCCCCTCATAGTACGCAAAAGTGTCTCTGCCAGTGGGAGGCGCCACCCGCCGTCAAACACACCGCCGTACTATGAGGGGCCCTGTGCCAGTGCCAACGAGTGGGCGCCCCCTGATTGCCCCGGATCACAGCACTTGAAAGTTGAAATACTTACCTCTCCCTGCTCCACCGCCGTGACGTATTCTGCATTTCCTGGGCCCACGAAAATCTTGAGCCAGCCCTACCCCCCGACAACTTTAGCCAAAGGACCCCCAGTTTTCAATGCCTAACTCTTATTATAAAGTAAATTAAGATTGACAAGCTTAAGTAATAAGAATTGATGTTTTTGGCATTAAAATGGGCACTGTAGGTGTTTTCTTGTCCTCCACTCACTGCCGACTTTGATTCCCCATTGACTTGCATTGGGTTTCGTGTTTCAGTCGGCCCCCGACTTTTCGCAATAATCGGCCGATTTCACCCGACCCGACTGTTGACAAAGTCGGGTTTCGCGAAACCCAACTCGATCCGAAAAAAGTAAAAGTCGCTCAACTCTAATTATTACAGTAGTATTATTAGAACACAGAGAAATGGGATTGTGATGCTAATTATGGTGTCATAGGGAGGATGGTATGTATATGTCTGACATCCATATCCACTTCTGAGATCTTAAGTGTAAAGTCTGAACTGAATACCAACGACCTTGTTGATGCTGATAGTCAAAACCTGCACTCTTCTGCTCACAAGTTCTTTCCAACATGTGCAGTGTAGAGTTCCAACGCGTGGGGACATCACACATCAGTCAGTGAGCCGTAAGCTGCAAACCCTGCTGAAGCGCAGCAAGGGTGGCTGAAGCTGTAGCTGACTTTCTTAAATGGGCACACAGGGTAGCATACTTTCACAAGCAGATCTGGCAGCTTCTGGTCACTTTTGAGAAACCATTGAACAACTAGGTTAAGCAAATGGACAAGGCATGGTACGTGTGTGAGCTCGACTCACCTCAGAGCAGCCACCAGGTTCCGGCCATTGTCACACATGACCATGCCTGGCTGTAGGTTCAGCGGTGTCAGCCACAGATCGGCCTTCTCTTTCAGAGCTGGCCACAACTCTTCAGCATTGTGCGGGTGGTCACTTAACCATATTAGCTTCAGCACAGCCTGTTGCCACTTGGCTGAGGCAGAGCTGCAGTGCTTCCAGCTTGTGACTGATGTGTTCATTTCAGATATGGAGGCTGAAGAGGAGGAGGTGCAGGAGCTGTAGTCTGGGGGCAAGCGTGATTGATGTAGGGCCCGCAATCCTCGGCATCGGGAGGACGCATTCCATCACGATGTCCAACTGGGTCCCGGCTTCCTTTATGTTAACCCATTGTGCCATCAGCGAGATGTAGGTTGACTTTCCCAATATCAGCATGGTTGGTAATGTAGTGGGACATGTGCTTGTGTAATGCTGTGACGGCACACCGAAGAAATAGTGGAGGTTGGGGACAGAATACTTTTGGACTGACACTGAAATATGGTTGCAGAAAGCTTCCATCTCCAAGAGCTTAAAAGGCAACATTTGGAGTGCAAGCAGACGAGAAATGTGTGAATTTAGTACTGTGGCCTTTGGGGCATTAGCTGGATATTTCCGTTTGCATTCCAAGGACTGGGGTATGGACAACTGAAGACTGCGCTGGGACAAGGACGTGGATGTGCTTGTTGATGGTGCTAGTTGAGTTTGTGTGCAATGACAGATGCAGGGCAGGAGGCATCTTCACACGCTCCATGGATGTGGGATTGCTTATATGCACAACAGTGGAAGAAACAGTGGTATCACCCGCAGACATTGTTCCTGGAGCCTGGTATTCGGCCCACAAAGTTGGGTACTTTGCTGCCATGTGCCTGATCATGCTGGTGGTGGTCAGGCCTTGTAGTGATGCTACCTCTGCTGATGCTGGCATGGCAGGTGGTGCAAATGGGTTGTTTGGGTTTATCGGTAGATTCTTTAAAAACAGTCAGACTCGGGAAGAGTACTTGCAACTTCTGTCGTGTTGGTTAGGGTTGAGCGAAACGGATCGGACAAATTCAAAAATTGCCGACTTTGCACCCGATCCTAGTGTGGGATCGGCCATGAGGTCAGTGATCTGCGAGCAAAAGTCGCATTTCATATGACACTTTCAGCACCATTTTTCAGCCAATGAAGAAGGATGCAGAGTGTGGGCAACGTGATGACATAGGTCTCGGTCCCCACCATCTTAGAGAATGGCATGACAGTGATTGGCTTGCTTTCTGTGGCATCACAGGGGCTATAAAGGGGCCTGCACGCCGACCAACATCTTACTTCTGCCAATCTTAGCATAGGGAGAGGTTGCTGCAGCTTCGTCAGAAGAAGGGATATAGTTAGGGAGGGAAGATTAAACCCCAAACTGCTTGTGCTGTAGCGATTTCCACTGTCCAACACCACCTTTTTTTTTAGCAGGGACAGTGGAGGCTATATTTTTGTGCATGAGCTCTGTAGCTTATTAGGCTGCCTTATAAGGCTCCCTGATAGCTGCATTGCTGTTTGCACACTGCTGTGCAAACCAACTGCTTTTTTCAAAGCAAAAATTCTGTTGCTCCTTTCTGCACAGTTATCTTGTTTATTTGTCCACACTTTTGTGTGCAGCAGTCCTTTTTATTGCTGCCATACTTGTCCTGAGATCATTGTGGGGAGATTGAAATTGTACTACAGTCCTTGTATTTTTTCATATATCTTCCAGCCACTTTCTGCCACTTACATTGTGTTGTTTTATACACTGGGTCTGAGTGTTGGTTCAGTCTCCCCCCAAAAAAGTGAGATTCAAATTCTCACAAAGTGGATATACTTCAGTCTTGTTAGTTTGTCGTATGTCAGCCAGCCACTTTCTGCCACTTAGATTGCGTTGTTAGAGAAGGGATTTCCAACCTACTCAGGTATTCTGTCTTTTAGGTACCTACACAATGAAGCAATAATCAGAGAGACACACGCTCGTTGTCTGTCCAAATAGTCTCTCGTCTTTATTTTCAGGGCTGGTCTTTTAAAGGCCCAAGATCAAAAGGAAATGTAGAGTTACTTAATAAATTGGCAAGGAGATATATTATACAATGAGTTGTCATACACATCCTGGTATCCAAGATAGACAAAAACAGACATAGAATCGGCGATTCTGAGAAAATTCGGACCACTACTATGTGGAATGTCTGGGAAATTGTCCACAAGGAAAGTCAGATGATAACATATTGCACAATACTTGATTTTCTGCTATTTTTCTGATATTTAGCAAGATGAAGATTAACCATTTCTTTAACACTGGGGCTGAGTTTTGGTTCAGTCTCCCCAAAAAAATTTGTGAGATTCAAATTCTCACAAAGTGGATATACTTCAGTCATGTTAGTTTGTCGTATATCAGCCAGCCACTTTCTGCCACTTATATTGTGTTGTTTTATACACTGGGCCTGAGTTTTGGTTCAGTCTCCAAAAAAAAAGGGAGATTCAAATTCTCACAAAGTGGATATACTTCAGTCCTGTTAGTTTGTTGTATGTCAGCCAGCCACTTTCTGCCACTTAGATTGCATTGTTATATACACTGGGCCTGAGTTTTGGTTCAGTCTCCCCCAAAAAAAGTGAGATTCAAATTCTCACAAAGTGGATATACTTCAGTCATGTTAGTTTGTCGTATATCAGCCAGCCACTTTCTGCCACTTATATTGTGTTGTTTTATACACTGGGCCTGAGTTTTGGTTCAGTCTCCAAAATAAAGTGAGATTCAAATTCTCACAAAGTGGATATACTTCAGTCCTGTTAGTTTGTCGTATATCAGCCAGCCACTTTCTGCCACTTATATTGTGTTGTTTTATACACTGGGCCTGAGTTTTGGTTCAGTCTCCCCCAAAAAAAGTGATATTCAAATCCTCACAAAGTGGATATACTTCAGTCCTGTTAGTTTGTCGTATATCAGCCAGCCACTTTCTGCCACTTAGATTGCGTTGTTATATACACTGGGCCTGAGTTTGGGTTCAGTCTCCCCCCAAAAAAGTGAGATTCAAATTCTCACAAAGTGGATATACTTCAGTCCTGTTAGTTTGTAGTATATCAGCCAGACACTTTCTGCCACTTAGATTGTGTTGTTATATACAGAGGGCCTGAGTTTTGGTTCAGTCTCCCAAAAAAAGGGAGATTTAAATTCTCAACAAGTTTATATACACCTTCTACCTTGTTTTACAGTACCATATAACGGTTGTTATTTTGGTTAGATTTTCCAAAAAATGAGGAAGTCTGGTGGAAGAGGCCGTGGGCAGTGGTTGCCAGCTGGTACTGGTGGTGGTGGTGCATCAGGTGGTAGTGGCAAAAGCACAATAGCACATAAGGCTGGAGGTGTTGAGCCAGCGTCATATTCTGGCTACACAAGGCCTCAAAGGCTTCTTTTTCTGGGAGTATGAAAACAGCTTTTAAAGCCGGAGCAGCAGGAAAAAGTTTTGGCTTTCCTTGCTGACTCAGCCTCTAGCTCTGTCGCATCCTCTTCAGGAAATTCCAAATATAAAAGCAGCGAGTCATCAGTGGATGCTCCCGGTCAGAAACACGACGTTTCCTTGTGTCCTTCACCTAAACTAAAAATGAAGGATGCGTCAGGCGACACTACAGGTTACTCCATGGAGCTCTTTACACATACCGTGCCTGGGTTAGAAAGGAGAATTGTTAACTTCCCATTACAAGATGAATCGGACATGGAGTGCACTGATGCACAGCCTCAGCTAGATTATTATGCTGTTCCATTGACTCAGATCACTACATTGCCCTCGCAGTGTACTGAGCCAGAATCTGACCCTGATGAGACTATGGTGCCCCGTCCCAAACGCTATAGCACCTTACATGGTGACACAGAGGAAGGTGCACATGACATTGAAGAGGAGGTGATAGATTAACCAGTTGTTGACCCAGATTGGCAGCCATTGGGGGAAGAGGGTGCCGCTGCCAGTAGCTCAGAAGCGGAGGAGGATGATCCGCAGCAGCCATCTACATCGCAACAGCTGTCATCTGACAGGCCCGTATCAGGCCAAAAATGTTTGTCAAAAACAAAAACAGTTTTAGGACAGCGTGGCCATCCGGTGAAAGTAGCACAGCGTGCAATGCCTGAAAAGGTATTCCATAGTAGGAAGGGTGTAGTGTGGCAATTTTTTAACCAAGATCCGAATGATCATTCAAAAGTTATCTGTAAGAAATGCTCAAAGACCTTTAGCAGAGGGAAGAATCTTCAAAATTTAAATGCAACGTGCATGCTTAGACATTTAACCAGCATGCACTTACAAGCCTGGACTAACTACCAAACGTCCCGTACTGTTGGTGCACCTGCTCAGAATGAAGGTAGTCAGCAACGCTACATTGCTTCCCTCACTGTAAGCCCACTGGTTAGGACACCACCAGCAGCAAATGTGGAGGTATCATCGCAAGGCCAAAGCAGTCAGGGAATCACAAGGTTATTGGTAGGAAACATTGTATGTAGGCCAACATCAAGAATACCATCACCAACCCTCTCTCAATCCGCCATGGCCACCACCACCACCGCTAGTTCCACCATATGCAGCTCTCCAGTCCAGCTCACCCTACAAGAGACTCTCGCTAGGAAAAGAAAGTACTCATCCTCTCATCCGCGTACACAGGGTTTGAACGCCCACATTGCTAGACTAATCTCGTTAGAGATGATGCCCTACCGGTTGGTTGAAAGCGATGCTTTCAAAGGCCAGATGGCCTACGCAGTACCACGCTATGACCTACCCAGTCGGCACTTCTTTGCGAGAATATCCATCCCAGCCCCCCACCAGCATGTCAAAGACCGCATTGTCCATGCACTGAGGCAATCAGTCAGTGGAAAGGTGCACCTCACAACAGATGCATGGACCAGTAGGCATGGCCAGGAATGTTACGTGTCCATCACAGCGCACTGGGTTAATGTGGTGAATGCAGGGTCCTCAGGGGACAGCCATAGTGGGACAGTTCTGCCTAGCCCACTGTCTAGGAAACAGTTGGCTGTAGGCATTCACCACCCCTCCTCCTCCTCCAGAAGCGAAAGCTTGTCCACAGAGCTCAGTCGCACAACCACTCCATCCGCAGCTGCCAATGTTGCACACGAGGTGTCCCATTATCGAACAGCTAGTGGTAAGCGTCAGCAGGCTGTGTTACAAATGAAGTGTTTGGGCGACAACAGACACACTGCGGAAGTACTGGCCAAGTACTTGCAGCAACAAACTCAGTCATGGCTGGGCAGTGTACATCTTGAGGCAGGCAAGGTAGTCAGTGATAACGGAAGGAATTTTATGGCTGCCATAGCCCTTACAGAACTGAAACACATACCTTGCCTGGCTCACACCTTGAACCTGGTGTTGCAGTGCTTCCTCAAAAATTATCCTGAGTTACCAGCCCTACTCTTGAAGGTGCGAAGACTTTGCTCGCACATCTGCCGGTAGCCCGTACACTCCAGCCGTATGCTGAACCATCAGCTACCGCTGAATCTTCCCCAGCACCACCTAATAATTAACGTTGCAACAAGGTGGAACTCACACTGCACATGGTTCATAGACTGCGCCTGTGCGGCCACCCTGCTTGTGAATCCCAGCCCTGCACTCTGCATAATGCATAACACACTGCGGGGCTGGGATTCACAAGGTGGGTGGCCGCACTGGCGGCACAGGCGCAGTCTGCAAGCCTGGCTGTGACATCAGATGGCCAGAGCTCACTGCGCCTGCACCAGACAGTACTACACAGCGCAGGCGCCGGATTTCATGCGAAAACAGCGTGATGGGGGCGGCGGCCGGCGGCCCCTGAAGATTTGAGTGACGGCAGTGTGGCGTTTCAAGCAGGGGGGTGAGGACCTGCCTCCCTGGCGAAAGAAAGGTATTTTGGAGAAGTTCTAAAAAGCTTTATTTTGGGAATACATGCACCAAAAACTAAAAGAGCCACCTTGTTAGAATGCAGCATTACTGCTGCACAAGGTGGCTCTTTAAGTTTATAACGGCTGGAGGGGGTGACAGTGGCTCTTTAAGTATATAATTCCACATGTGTTAATTCATAGTTTTGATGCCTTCCGTGTGAATATACAATTTCCATATTCATGAAAATACAGAAAAATCTTTAAATGAGAAGTTGTGTCCAAACTTTTGGTCTGTACTGTATGTTCAAACAATGTTAGTCTGTAAATCCCTATGATTGGTACTAGCAGCTATAAGGCAATAAAGAAATTGAATTTCATTATTAGACTGCACCATTTGGGAAGAATATGCTATGAACACTCAGTGATCCTTGTTATGTGTTTTTTGTGCATAAGGTAGGGTCTTATATGCTAATTTGGAATGGACCGTAATAAGGCTGAAGCAGTTTCTATCCTAGACACTGAATTAGTGATGATGAGATAGCTGAAATACGCGGAGCAGAGCTATTAGGGGTAACACATTTTGTTTATAAGTGCCCACAAAACCGGGTCATTTATTTAGGAACGCTACTAACCGCTTGGTGTTTATGAGCGGCTTTGATGGTCGGTTTCCTATATATGAGAGGTATACATAAAAAATACCCCACTTGCTGTATGCAGTCGGATATGACGGTTAGGCTCCTGCATATAAGGGGCTAGTGTGTATAGTACCCCATTGATTATATGCACTCCGCTGTTTGTCTATTAATGTTTTAGTCTTGTATATGTCTTATACACATTGCACTTTGTGGTGAAGACTTTTTTTGTGATATTTTTATGATATTGATATTAAAAGTTAATTTTAATCTGAATTGCTGTGAGAATAATATTGGTTGGATTATACCACTGGCTGATAATTCTCAGCAGAGTTCACCTGTCGTTTCCTATGCCCCCCCCCCTCCCAATGAGGAGTACAAATAAATATAAATTAATAAAAAATTGTAGGGTTGTACAGGAAGAGCAGATAGATAGTCATGATATGGCACTGTGTCCTGTCAAGAGTAGAGTATCTTTTTTTTTAAATTACCAGCATGACATAAAAATTTTAAAATGCAGCTGTAGTTGATAAAAAACCACAATCTATGTCCTCCCAGCATTCCTCTGTACACATCTCAGTATTTAGATCACTATTATTGAGATCTCTTTTCCTTCAGTATTTCTCTGTCTTCAGATCACAGATATCACAAAATGCTTCAGCCGCAGGGCAACGAGTATAGCCTATGATTGAACAGTTCTGGATTACATTTTTACAGTGTGAAACATTAATTACTCATAAAAAACTTATTTCTCTAGAACACAGTCGGTGGACACGTAGTAATTCCCCCTCCCCTCCCATTTACTGAAATATGAAGGTCTTAAGGGTCATTTGCAGGAATCCAGATATTAAAGCTACCAAACAACAAATATTATCTTTTAAGTTGAAACAGATTATTGAATACATTTTTTAACAAGTTATTCAACATTTAATTAGCCTCCCTTTACAGAACAGTAGAACCATAATCATGCTGTATCACAATACTAGAGCAAGTGGAAAACAGAAATTCTTGATGCAATAGCGCAACTGCCCCACAATAAAGGTGAACTGTACAACAATGCTGTGATCAGGATAAATTGTCCAATGTCTGTTGGGTGTCGAGTTCCCGCCCCCATCTCCATCTCCGCTGTGGTCTCGCATTCTCCTCCAGCTGCAGTGGAACCTGCTCAGCAGAGATGTCGGTCCCAGCATCTGGCTCAAGCTGATACTGTGCAGCTGGTTACAGGTGTCTTTCCAGGCTCTGCCTTTGTGGCCAGTACTGATCAGCGGCCAGCTAGCACTTCTGGGACTCAGTCCTGCTTTTCTTCTTCTGAGCATGCCCAAGGGATGACCGCCCTTTGGAGGTCGGGGGTCACATGCTGAGGTCCTGTAGCAGCTCCTATTGGACCACAAGGAAGGTCCCGGAGAGCTTTTGCTATATAAGGTTTGCATGGGCGCACGGCCATGCGCTAGTATAAACCTGTTATCGTGTGTGTGGATGTATGCCTGTTCTGGTGATTGCTCCTTAATCATTCCCATTCCTAGTGTTGTTGAATGCACGCGAATGTTGGAGCTAACTAGCCCCTGACTGTTCTATCCTAGACACAAGAGCCGGATCCTACTGCGTCAAACCAGCAGCAACCGCTAGTGCGGTGTCATGCGCAATCAGTGTGTTTTCCTAGCCTTAGTTAGGGTGGTTAGTAGCGTCCACCAGAGCGGCGCTGTATGCATTCTGTGCGGTAAATCATTAGTCAGTCCTGACAACTGGTCAGTGTAAGGTGGAACTCCCGCTTGATCTCAGCATCTGACTCAGGGCGCCCTCAGGCACAGGCTCAAAAGCCACCGAGGGTCAGAGCGAGATCAATGACCAGCATAGTGGGGGTGAGTTTCAGGGATCCCACCAATGTCCATCTGCTGCAACCTGTGACTGCTAACAGGGCACAGCATTTCCTTTGTTTCCCTGTGACTCTGTGAAGCAACAGAGTTCGTATCAGTTCATACCGGGTGACGGAACCTGCAGCTGCTGGATGTACCACTGCAGTCACTGTTCATCCACCATTACTAGCCAGACCCTGGTGCTAGTTTGATGTTAGGACTGGCAGAATGCACCAAATAAATATAAAGATAGTAAAAGGTGCGTTCCGCCAGCCCTAACATCATACTAGCACCAGGGTCTGGCTAGTAATGGCAGACAAACAGTGACTGCAGCCGAACATCCAGCAGCTGGAGGGCAGGTTGGCGGCTCTCGAGCGCACAACCTCAGCTGTGGATGTTACCGCAGTAGCTGTTCAGGCTGGTAGCATGGCTGCAGCTAGTTTGTCCACTGCCACCCCTGTTCCGACCTTATCCTGCCTCTCACTGCCAGATACGTACTCTGACAATAGCAAGTCATGCAGGGAATTTGTGAACCAGTGTGTGATATACCTTGAGCTCCTGGCTGCATGTTTCCCCTCAGAGCGGGCTAAAGTGGGATTCATTATATCTCTCTTGTCAGACAGGGCATTGGAATGGGCTAGGCCGCTGTGGGAGAGTGACAATCATGTGGTGCAGAGTGCTCTGCGGTTCTTGAGCACTCTGAAACAGGTCTTTTTGGGACCTCAAGTAACTCATGATATGGCGCTCCAACTGCTGGCACTGACACAGGGCTTATCCTTGGTCAGCCATTTTTCTGTCCACTTCCTTCCGGACTTTAGCATCTGCGCTGTAATGGCCGGATAAAGCCCTCATCCCTGTATTTTGGAGGGGGCTGGCTGACCATGTAAAGGATGCTTTGGCCACTAGGGAGATTCCTACCACACTGGAGGAGCTAATAGCTGTATCAACTCCCATAGACCTTCGTTTTAACAAGCGAAGGTTGGAGCGAGCCCAGTGTAGGCAGAGGTTTTGGCTGGCTCCCACCTTCGCCATACCTCTGGAATCTCCGGTCCAGACGTCCGAGCCACATGAGGCCATGGAGGTGTCACGAGCGGGTCCCGGACCACTCATGCACTCAAGGTCTGTCATGTCTGCAGCCAGTCAGGACATCCTGCCTCCAGATGTCCCCAGTGGTCAGGAAAACGTCAGCATCTAGGGGTTGTAGAAGGAGGTACACTAGACACGGCGATGTTTTCCTCCAAACTGTCCTTCAAGGGGACAATTTCCATTGGCTCATCCACACTTACGGTAGAGCTTTGTGTGGATTCCGGAGCGGAAGGCCATTTTATGTCATCTGCCTTTGCCCATCGGGATGCAATACCCCTGGTGATGCTCGCCAAACCCGTGACCGCACCAGTGGTAAATGAGTCGACACGGCCCTCTCAGATAACACACCAGACCATCCCATTTACTTTATCCATGTCTCCATCCCATCAGAAGATTATCTCTCTGCTAGTCATTCCCGAGGGAATTGATGAGGTCCTCTTAGGGATACCATGGCTACGCTACCACTCTCCTCATATATAGTGGTCCTCAGGGAGAATTATGGGATGGAGTGAATCTTGTGAGGGTAGATGTCTGAGGGAGTGCATTTAGGATGCTACTACTGAGGTACCCGCAGATCTTTCCTCTCTCTACCCAAGCATTTTTGGCCCTAGGCGGACGTGTTCTCCAAGAGGACTGCGGAGACCCTTCCGCCCCACCGTCCCTATGACTGTCCTATTGATCTCTTACCTGGTGCAGAGCCTCCCTGAGGTTGAGTTTATCCCCTATCTCTCCCAGAGATGGAGGCGATGACCCACTACATTCGGGAGAATCTGGCAAGAGGATTCATTAGGAAGTCAGTGTCACCTGCAGGGGCAGGGTTCTTCTTTGTGCAGAAGAAGAATGGAGAACTACGTCCATGCATAGATTACAGGGGTCTTAACGCCATCACTGTTCAGAACAAATACCCTCTGCCTCTGATATCTGAGCTATTCGATAGATTGTGGGGAGCGAGGGTATTTACTAAGCTTGATCTGTGGGGTGCTAACAACTTGATTTGCATCCGTGAGGGGGACGACTGGAAGACGGAATTTAACACCGGGGACGGGCACTATGAATACCTGTTGATGCCCTTCGGGCTCTGTAAAGCTCCTGCCATTTTCCAAGACTTTGTGAACAATATCTTCGGGGATATGCTCACCACCTCGGTCGTAGTCTATCTGGGTGATATTCTCATCAACTCTCCAGATATAGACTCCCACCGGAGAGATGTTTGCAAAGTCTTTGACCTCCTACAGGCAAACTCCCTCTATGCCAAGTTGGAGTAGTTTGTGTTTGGGCAGGAGTCCTTGCCTTTCCTGGGCTATATCATCTCCGCCCGGGGATTGGCCATGGATCCTGCCAACCTACAGGCTGTTGCAGCGCCCCAGAGTCCTGGTCGTTGCAGTACTGATGCTCTGCCGCTAAGGGGGGCTATGGTACGTCTGATGGCACTGAAGGAGTTCACCTGACCAGGTATCACAGACACCAATACACTTCACAGTCTGGCCTCCAGGGGGAGCTAAGGGTGATATGTATTAGGCCACTCCTCACAATCTGGTAAAACTGGGGGTTAGATAGGAAGTTAGTCAGAAGCTGACTGGGTTGGAACCAGGCAACATCCTGTGGCAGAGGGTGTTGCAGGGGAAGATTCAGGGGGGTCCCTGTCAGGGGTGGGATCCTGACAGAGGCCTAGCGAACAGAAAGAACGTTACGGGACCGTGCCTGCACTTCATCGCGGCGGTACCCCAAGAAAGGACAAGAAGCGAGGTTTATTGTGCTGAGTGAGAAACGAGATCAACGCAACAAGGAGAAACACCAGTAGGAGTCGTGCTGTAAGACGAGGCAACATCCTACTGAGGTGCGTAGCCGGTGGCCGGAAACGCCGAGGATGTATTGAGCTCCAGGCCTTACTTCAAACCTACGGCAGGACAGTCAGTTATAGGCGGGCTGTCTCACTCAAATCACCTAAGAAGACATAGGGGGCAACATTTGGAGAGGGGCGACTCTAGCGTCCCGGAAGAGCTCCGAGCCTACCCGTCATACGGGTGCGTCTTAGCCATATCATCTGGGGGACGAAACAGAACATCATAATCGAGTTGTGAGGGAACTTCAGAAACAGATACAACAGTTGTGAGGACTATCCCGTAAATACAGCAGAGAAGGACTACAACACACAAGCGCTAGAAGGTAGGCACAGATTTCCACCTGCAAAGGGAACTCTGGAGGTGCCATCAGACCAGCTGGACTCAGGCAGCCCGGTTAACCGTATTCCGGACTGAGGATCCTGAAGCCTTCAGTAAAGAGGTAAAGAGACTGCAACCTGGTGTCCTCATTATTTACTGCGACCGGCACCACACCACAACATCATCACATTCTCAACTTTCACTGGACGCCCCTCAGCAGGGTCACGGACCGGGCCTAGCCACCGTGACAACCCCAGAAGCGAGACACAGAGGCCCGGTACCGGGTGCCCCTCAGCCCTGCGGCAGTGGGGGCGCTCCAACTTGGCGTCACGAACAGGATATACTTAAGCCTGAAGAATCAGGTCATGTGTGCCTTGGAACTGTGATTTATTATACTTGGACTGTGACTTATTGCAAAGACTGTGTATTGCCACTTGCCGCCAAAAGTTCCCGCCAAAACCCGCCGCCATTACAGCGCTAAGGAGAGCGCAGAGGAAGAAGAAGGGCGTGTCATGGGAGGAGACTACCAAAACGGCGCCAAAAGCAGCGACCGCCCCCTCCGACTTCTGCTGCGAGATGGCGACCTGCTCAGCAGCAGAGGAGAACTGCCCCCTGATTTGCAACAGCGGGAACAAGGTGAAGAGGGAGCTTGACCTCGGAGAAATGGCGGAGTCAGGTGCATGCACGGCTGCTGATCTCAAGACAGCGAAGATGATCAGCAGGTGCCCGAGCGACGGCGAAGTGATCCCGGCTTGCCCTCACCCACCAGAGGCGGAACCGCATCCACCGCAGCTGAAGGATCTGAACTCCTTGGTGCCGCCGGCGGAGGAGCCGAGTCTACCTATCCCGACCACGGAGCCAGCAGGTGCGGAGCCATGGAGAGCGGAACCACATCGAGAGCCCACCTTGGAGGAGCCGCGGTCTGGGCTGCAGCCGATTCCAGTGTCCTTGTTAGCGGAACAGATCGACATCGGTGGAATCACATCAGGCGCAGTATGGAAGGCACCCCTACTCCCCTGACCGATCCCGCTCCCGCGACTGCTCCTCACTCCGACAATAACCGTTTCCTCTTGGTGGAGCGGGTGGTGCTGACTCCCGACACGATGGGGAAGCTGGTGCCTCCGCTACCGACCAGGATGGGGGAACCCCTAGATGTGACCTCAGAAGGGGTGATCTTCCAGTGGGACACCCCCTGGATTGGGCCAGATGGAGCTCAGGAGGAGGGCCTCACCCTTGCTGTACTCACTTGGGAACAATATAAACAATGCTTGATCCTACATTGGAAAAACCGAAAAGAAACAGAACAAACTGACGCGCCAAAAGTACAACACCCAAAGCCTGCGCACGGCAGGAAAGACGTGGTAAAGTGGGGAACTGTGCTGGCCTTTCACCCAAAGCGGGGTTGGGGCTCCATACAGGAACCGGGGCTACAGACTGACGTCTTCGTTACCAGTTACAATGTGAAGACTCCCTTCCGCAACCAATATGGTGACCCATTATTGCAAAGAGGGGATCAGGTGACTTACAACCGCCACCGGAGTGCACAAGGATGGTGCGCTCGGAACGTCCAACGATGTGGGCCTGAGGAGGTGTCACTTGTTACCCCGACCATGACTGATCCGGACTTGACAGATCTTGTTACTATCGCCACAGTACGCCTTGTTGTGGCTACCGAGCTTGCAGCCAGAGTTAGCCTTCGAATCCAGACACCGGGTGAATTGACTGCACCTGAGAGACCAACCACCGATACTGACACCGCATCAGCCGGAGACCAGGGACCGAAGCCGCCACGGTCAGGAGATGTCCAATACCGGCTGATGTCTTGCAATTTACAATGAAGCTTTAAAGTGCTTTGCAAACTGTACATAGTTAACTGTTCGTCTTTCTATGTGTCTTCTTGCTGCTACAACCCGACTTGGGTTAACTCTTAAAGGGATCCCTTAGTTTACCCGGGATCCCTATTTTTGCCTTTTTGCTTTTGTTTCTCATTCATCATTGTTGAAAAGAACTGCTGGATCATGAACACTGCATGATTACAAACTTATTGTAAATAGTTTGCACCTTCTTAAAGGTGCCCTCTACTGGTTTTACAAAGAAAATGACTCTTTGCGAAGAAACTGTTCTTGGAAACAGCACCGGAGTCCTTGTGTATACGAACTTGCAGCTTGAGAAGTTGCACTACCTCCAAGAGACTTGGTCCCCTGTTATGACCCCAATGGCAGAGGGTCTCAGGAATAAATACCAAGTCTGCAAACACAAAAAACCAGCTCATAGGGCAGTGTGTTGTGAATTTGCTTTTTGCTCCCTCTAGTGGTTACTAGTTTTTTGACTCTGGTTTTTCTGTCATTCCTTTTATCCGCACCTGGGTCGTTAGTTAGGGGTGTTGCTATATAAGCTCCCTGGACCTTCAGTTCAATGCCTGGCAACGTAGTTATCAGAGCTAGTCTGCTGTGCTCTTGTCTACTGATCCTGGTTCCAGTTATATCAGCTAAGTCTGCCTTTTGCTTTTTGCTATTTGTTTTGGTTTTGTATTTTTGTCCAGCTTGTTCCAAATCTATATCCTGACCTTTGCTGAAGCTCTAGGGGGCTGGTGTTCTCCCCCCGGACCGTTAGACGGTTCGGGGGTTCTTGAATTTCCAGTGTGGATTTTGATAGGGTTTTTGTTGACCATATAAGTTACCTTTCTTTATTCTGCTATCAGTAAGCGGGCCTCTCTGTGCTAAACCTGATTCATTTCTGTGTTTGTCATCTCCTCTTACCTCACCGTCATTATTTGTGGGGGGCTTCTATCCAGCTTTGGGGTCCCCTTCTCTGGAGGCAAGAAAGGTCTTTGTTTTCCTCTACTAGGGGTAGCTAGATTCTCCGGCTGGCGCGTGTCATCTAGAATCAACGTAGGAATGATCCCCGGCTACTTCTAGTGTTGGCGTTAGGAGTAGATATATGGTCAACCCAGTTACCACTGCCCTATGAGCTGGATTTTTGTATTCTGCAGACTTCCACGTTCCTCTGAGACCCTCGCCATTGGGGTCATAACAGTTTGCCAGGCCAGTATTAAATGTTTAATGCATTGCAGAAGAGGGATTATAAGAAAGAAGATTCTGAGTTTTTTTTTTTTTTTTCTTCTTCCCCTTTACCTCAGAGTGGCTATGCTTGCTGCAGACATGAATGTCCAGACCTTGATTACAAGTGTGGACCAGCTGGCTACTCGTGTGCAGGGCATACAAGACTATGTTATCAGAAATCCTAGGTCAGAACCTAAAATACCGATTCCTGAACTGTTTTCCGGAGACAGGTTTAAGTTTAGGAATAATTGTAAATTGTTTTTGTCCCTGAGACCCTGTTCATCTGGAGATTCTGCTCAGCAAGTAAAAATTGTTATTTCGTTCTTACGAGGCGACCCTCAGGATTGGGCTTTTTCGCTGGCGCCAGGAGATCCGGCATTGGCTGATCTTGATGCGTTTTTTCTGGCGCTCGGTTTACTTTATGAGGAACCCAATCTTGAGATTCAGGCAGAAAAGGCCTTGCTGGCTATGTCTCAGGGGCAGGACGAGGCTGAAGTGTATTGCCAAAAATTTCGGAAATGGTCCGTGCTGACACATTGGAACGAGTGTGCACTGGCCGCTAATTTTAGAAATGGCCTTTCTGAAGCCATTAAGAATGTTATGGTGGGTTTTCCCATTCCCACAGGTCTGAATGATACTATGGCACTGGCTATTCAAATTGACCGGCGGTTGCGGGAGCGCAAAACCGCAAATTCCCTCATGGTGTTGTCTGAACAGACACCTAATTCGGTGCAATGTGATAGAAAAACCGCAAATTCCCTCATGGTGTTGTCTGAACAGACACCTGATTTAATGCAATGTGATAGAATCCTGACTAGAAATGAGCGGAAAATTCATAGACGCCGGAATGGCTTGTGCTACTACTGTGGTGATTCTACACATGTTATCTCAGCATGCTCTAAACGTATAGCTAAGGTTGTTAGTCCTGTCACCGTTGGTAATTTGCAACCTAAATTTATTCTGTCTGTAACTTTGATTTGCTCACTGTCATCTTATCCTGTCATGGCGTTTGTAGATTCAGGTGCTGCCCTGAGTCTCATGGATCTCTCATTTGCTAAGCGCTGTGGTTTTACTCTTGAACCATTAGAAAATCCTATTCCTCTTAGGGGTATTGATGCTACACCATTGGCAGCAAATAAACCGCAGTATTGGACACAGGTTACCATGTGCATGACTCCTGAACACCGCGAGGTGATACGTTTCCTGGTTTTACATAAAATGCATGATTTGGTTGTTTTAGGGCTGCCATGGTTACAGACCCATAATCCAGTCTTGGACTGGAAGGCTATGTCAGTCTCAAGTTGGGGCTGTCGTGGTATTCATGGGGATTCCCTGCCTGTGTCTATTGCTTCTTCTACGCCTTCGGAAGTTCCGGAGTATTTGTCTGATTATCAGGATGTCTTCAGTGAGTCTGAGTCCAGTGCACTGCCTCCTCATAGGGACTGTGACTGTGCTATAGATTTGATCCCAGGCAGTAAGTTTCCTAAGGGAAGACTGTTTAATCTGTCGGTACCTGAACATACCGCTATGCGTTCATATATCAAGGAGTCTCTGGAGAAAGGACATATTCGTCCGTCTTCTTCCCCTCTTGGTGCGGGATTCTTTTTTGTGGCAAAAAAGGACGGATCTTTGAGACCTTGTATTGATTATCGGCTTTTAAATAAGATCACTGTCAAATTTCAGTATCCTTTACCGCTGTTGTCTGACTTGTTTGCCCGGATTAAGGGTGCCAAGTGGTTCACCAAGATAGACCTTCGTGGTGCGTACAACCTTGTGCGCATTAAGCAAGGTGATGAATGGAAAACCGCATTCAATACGCCCGAAGGTCATTTTGAGTACTTGGTGATGCCTTTTGGGCTCTCCAATGCGCCTTCAGTTTTTCAGTCCTTTATGCATGACATTTTCCGGAAGTATCTGGATAAATTTTTGATTGTTTATCTGGATGATATTTTGTTTTTTTCTGATAATTGGGATTCGCATGTGGAGCAGGTCAGGTTGGTCTTTAAAATTTTGCGTGAAAATTCTTTGTTTGTCAAGGGCTCAAAGTGTCTCTTTGGTGTACAGAAGGTTCCCTTTTTAGGGTTCATTTTTTCCCCTTCTGCTGTGGAGATGGACCCAGTCAAGGTCCGAGCTATTCTTGATTGGACTCAGCCCTCGTCAGTTAAGAGTCTTCAGAAGTTCTTGGGCTTCGCTAACTTCTACCGTCGTTTTATTGCTAATTTTTCTAGCATTGTGAAACCTTTGACGGATATGACCAAGAAGGGCTCCGATGTAGCTAACTGGGCTCCTGCTGCCGTGGAGGCTTTCCAGGAGTTGAAACGCCGGTTTACTTCGGCGCCTGTTTTGTGCCAGCCTGACGTCTCACTTCCCTTTCAGGTTGAGGTGGATGCTTCGGAGATTGGGGCAGGGGCCGTTTTGTCGCAGAGAGGCCCTGGTTGCTCTGTTATGAAACCTTGTGCCTTTTTCTCTAGGAAGTTTTCGCCTGCCGAGCGAAATTATGATGTGGGCAATCGGGAGTTGTTGGCCATGAAATGGGCATTTGAGGAGTGGCGTCATTGGCTCGAGGGTGCTAAGCATCGTGTGGTGGTCTTGACTGATCACAAAAATCTGATGTATCTCGAGTCTGCTAAACGCCTTAATCCGAGACAGGCCCGCTGGTCATTGTTTTTCTCCCGCTTTGATTTTGTTGTCTCGTATTTACCAGGTTCAAAGAATGTGAAGGCCGATGCTCTTTCTAGGAGCTTTGTGCCTGATGCTCCTGGAGTCGCTGATCCTGTTGGTATTCTTAAAGATGGAGTTATCTTGTCAGCTATTTCTCCGGATCTGCGACGTGTGTTGCAGAGATTTCAGGCTGATAGGCCTGAGTCTTGTCCACCTGACAGACTGTTTGTCCCGGATAAGTGGACCAGCAGAGTCATTTCCGAGGTTCATTCCTCGGTGTTGGCAGGTCACCCGGGAATTTTTGGCACCAGAGATCTGGTGGCCAGGTCCTTTTGGTGGCCTTCCTTGTCAAGGGATGTGCGGTCATTTGTGCAGTCCTGTGGGACTTGTGCTCGAGCTAAGCCTTGCTGTTCTCGTGCCAGCGGTTTGCTCTTGCCCTTGCCTGTCCCGAAGAGACCTTGGACACATATCTCCATGGATTTCATTTCTGATCTTCCGCTATCTCAGGGCATGTCCGTTATCTGGGTGATATGTGATCGCTTCTCCAAGATGGTCCATTTGGTTCCTTTGCCTAAGCTGCCTTCCTCTTCCGATCTGGTTCCTGTGTTTTTCCAGAACGTGGTTCGTTTGCACGGCATCCCTGAGAATATTGTGTCAGACAGAGGATCCCAGTTCGTTTCCAGGTTCTGGCGATCCTTTTGTAGTAGGATGGGCATTGATTTGTCGTTTTCGTCTGCTTTCCATCCTCAGACTAATGGACAGACGGAGCGAACCAATCAGACTTTGGAGGCTTATTTGAGGTGTTTTGTCTCTGCTGATCAGGACGATTGGGTGACATTCTTGCCGTTGGCTGAGTTTGCCCTTAATAATCGGGCTAGTTCCGCCACCTTGGTTTCGCCTTTTTTCTGCAACTCTGGTTTCCATCCTCGCTTTTCTTCGGGTCATGTGGAGCCTTCTGACTGTCCTGGGGTGGATTCTGTGGTGGATAGGTTGCAGCAGATCTGGAATCATGTGGTGGACAACTTGAAGTTGTCACAGGAGAAGGCTCAGCGCTTTGCCAACCGCCGCCGCGGTGTGGGTCCCCGACTACGCGTTGGGGATTTGGTATGGCTTTCTTCCCGCTTTGTTCCTATGAAGGTCTCCTCTCCCAAATTTAAACCTCGTTTTATTGGGCCTTACAAGATATTGGAAATCCTTAATCCTGTATCTTTTCGTCTGGATCTTCCTGTGTCGTTTGCTATTCACAATGTATTTCATAGGTCCTTGTTGCGGCGGTACATTGTGCCTGTAGTTCCTTCTGCTGAGCCTCCTGCTCCGGTGTTGGTTGAGGGCGAGTTGGAGTACGTGGTGGAGAAGATCTTGGATTCTCGCCTCTCCAGGCGGAGGCTTCAGTACCTGGTCAAGTGGAAGGGCTATGGTCAGGAGGATAATTCCTGGGTGGTCGCCTCTGATGTTCATGCGGCCGATTTAGTTCGTGCCTTTCATGCCGCTCATCCTGATCGCCCTGGTGGTCGTGGTGAGGGTTCGGTGACCCCTCACTAAGGGGGGGGTACTGTTGTGAATTTGCTTTTTGCTCCCTCTAGTGGTTACTAGTTTTTTGACTCTGGTTTTTCTGTCATTCCTTTTATCCGCACCTGGGTCGTTAGTTAGGGGTGTTGCTATATAAGCTCCCTGGACCTTCAGTTCAATGCCTGGCAACGTAGTTATCAGAGCTAGTCTGCTGTGCTCTTGTCTACTGATCCTGGTTCCAGTTATATCAGCTAAGTCTGCCTTTTGCTTTTTGCTATTTGTTTTGGTTTTGTATTTTTGTCCAGCTTGTTCCAAATCTATATCCTGACCTTTGCTGAAGCTCTAGGGGGCTGGTGTTCTCCCCCCGGACCGTTAGACGGTTCGGGGGTTCTTGAATTTCCAGTGTGGATTTTGATAGGGTTTTTGTTGACCATATAAGTTACCTTTCTTTATTCTGCTATCAGTAAGCGGGCCTCTCTGTGCTAAACCTGATTCATTTCTGTGTTTGTCATTTCCTCTTACCTCACCGTCATTATTTGTGGGGGGCTTCTATCCAGCTTTGGGGTCCCCTTCTCTGGAGGCAAGAAAGGTCTTTGTTTTCCTCTACTAGGGGTAGCTAGATTCTCCGGCTGGCGCGTGTCATCTAGAATCAACGTAGGAATGATCCCCGGCTACTTCTAGTGTTGGCGTTAGGAGTAGATATATGGTCAACCCAGTTACCACTGCCCTATGAGCTGGATTTTTGTATTCTGCAGACTTCCACGTTCCTCTGAGACCCTCGCCATTGGGGTCATAACAGCAGTGGTAACTGGGCTGACCATATAGCTAATCCTAGCACCACAAATAGAAGTAGCCGGGGAACGTGCCTACGTTGGTTCTAGACGTCTCGCGCCAGCCGGAGAACTAACTAACCCTAGAAGGGAAAAGAAAGACCTTTCTTGCCTCCAGAGAAAAGACCCCAAAAGTTGGATACAAGCCCCCAACAAATAATAACGGTGAGGCAAGAGGAAAAGACAAACATAAGAATGAGCTAGGTATTTAGCAAAGAGAGGCCCACTAGCTAATAGCAGAATATAGTAAGATGACTTATATGGTCAGCAAAAACCCTATTAAAATATCCACGCTGGATATTCAAGAACCCTCGAACCGTCTAACGGCCGGGGGGAGAACACCAGCCCCCTAGAGCTTCCAGCAAGGTCAGAAATCACATTTAGTACAAGCTGGACAAAAATAGTAGCAAAGCAAGTAACTAAAAAAACAAGGAAGCAAGACTTAGCTTAATTTTGCAAGAGCCAGGACCAGCAGACAGGAGCAACAGAAGGATCTGATTACAACGATGCCAGGCACTGGACTAAGGATCCAGGAAGTTAATATAGCGACATCCCTGGACTAACGACCCAGGTGAGTGCCAAACAGAAAAAAGACAATCCCAGAGTCATATCACTAGTGACCACAAGAGGGAGCCAAAAAGTCTAATTCACAACAGTACCCCCCCCTTAAGGAGGGGTCACCGAACCCTCACCAAGACCACCAGGGCGATCAGGATGAGCAGCGTGAAAGGCACGAACTAAATTGGCCGCATGCACATCTGTTGTGATTTTGCTTTTTGCTCCCTCTAGTGGTCATTAGTGATTTGACTCTGGAGCGTCTGTCTTTTTCTATATCCTCACCTGGGCCGTTAGTTCAGGGGCGTTGCTATATAAGCTCCCTGGACCTTCAGTTCAATGCCTGGCATCATTGAAATCAGAGCTAATCTGTTGTGCTCTTGTCCTCTGATCCTGGTTCCTGTTTTTCAAGCTAAGTCTGCTTCTTTGCTTTTTGCTTTTGTTTTGTTTGGTATTTTTGTCCAGCTTGTTCCTATCTGTATCCTGACCTTTGCTGGAAGCTCTAGGGGGCTGGTGTTCTCCCCCCGGACCGTTAGACGGTTCGGGGGTTCTTGAATCTCCAGCGTGGATTTTTATAGGGTTTTTGTTGACCAGATAAGTTATCTTGCTATATTCTGCTATTAGTAAGCTGGCCTCTCTTTGCTGAACCTGGTTCATTTCTGTGTTTGTCATTTCCTCTTACCTCACCGTTATTATTTGTGGGGGGCTTGTATCTTGCTTTGGGGTCCCTTTCTCTGGAGGCAAGAGAGGTCTTTGTTTTCTTCTCCTAGGGGTAGTTAGATTCTCCGGCTGGCGCGAGTCATCTAGCGATCACCGTAGGCATGATCCCCGGCTACTTCTAGTGTTGGCATTAGGAGTAGCTATTTGGTCAACCCAGTTACCACAGCCCTATGAGCTGGATTTTTGTATCTTGCAGACTTACACGTTCCTCTGAGACCCTGTCCACTGGGGTCATAACAGTATGCCAGGCCAGTATTAAATGTTTAATGCATTGCAGAAGTGGGATTATAAGAAAGAAAATTTTGAGTTTTTTTTTTCCCTCTCATTTTTTTTTTTTTCTTTTCCCCTTTACCTCAGAGTGGCTTAAGCTTGCTGCAGACATGAATTTCCAGACCTTGATTACAAGTGTGGACCAGCTTGCCGCTCGTGTGCAGGGTATACAAGATTATATTACCAGAAATCCTAGGTCTAAACCCAAGATTCCGATTCCTGAACTGTTTTCAGGAGACCGATTTAAGTTTAGGAATTTCAGGAATAATTGTAAATTATTTTTGTCCCTGAAACCTTGTTCGTCTGGAGACTCTGCTCAACAAGTAAAAATTGTTATTTCATTCTTACGGGGTGACCCTCAGGATTGGGCTTTTTCGTTGGCACTAGGAGATCCGGCATTGGCTGATATTGATGCGTTTTTTCTGGCGCTCGGTTTACTTTATGAGGAACCCAATCTTGAGATTCAGGCAGAGAAAGCCTTGCTGGCTATGCCTCAGGGCCAGGACGAGGCTGAGGTGTATTGCCAAAAATTTCGGAAATGGTCCGTGCTGACACATTGGAACGAGTGTGCACTGGCCGCTAATTTTAGAAATGGCCTTTCTGAGGCCATTAAGAATGTTATGGTGGGTTTTCCCATTCCCACAGGTCTGAATGATACCATGTCCCTGGCTATTCAAATTGACCTGCGGTTGCGGGAGCGCAAAACCGCAAATTCCCTCATGTTGTTGTCTGAACAGACACCTGATGTGATGCATTGTGATAGAAAAACCGCAAATTCCCTCATGGTGTTGTCTGAACGGACACCTGATTTGATGCAATGTGATAGAATCCTGACTAGAAATGAGAGGAAAATTCATAGACGCCGGAATGGCTTGTGCTACTACTGTGGTGATTCTACACATGTTATCTCAGCATGCTCTAAACGTATATCTAAGGTTGTTAGTCCTGTCACCGTTGGTAATTTGCATCCTAAGTTTATTCTGTCTGTAACTTTGATTTGCTCACTGTCATCTTATCCTGTCATGGCGTTTGTAGATTCAGGTGCTGCCCTGAGTCTTATGGATCTCTCATTTGCTAAGCGCTGTGGTTTTATTCTTGAACCATTAGAAAATCCTATCCCTCTTAGGAGTATTGATGCTACGCCATTGGCAGAAAATAAGCCGCAGTATTGGACACAGGTTACCATGTGCATGACTCCTGAACACCGCGAGGTGATACGTTTTCTCGTTCTACATAAAATGCATGATTTGGTTGTTTTGGGGCTGCCATGGTTACAGACCCATAATCCAGTCCTTGACTGGAAGGCTATGTCAGTGTCTAGTTGGGGCTGTCGTGGTATTCATGAGGATTCCCTGCCTGTGTCTATTGCTTCTTCTACGCCTTCGGAAGTTCCGGAGTACTTGTCTGATTATCAGGATGTCTTTAGCGAGTCCAGGTCCAGTGCATTGCCTCCTCATAGGGAATGTGACTGTGCAATAGATTTGATTCCAGGCAGTAAATTTCCTAAGGGAAGACTGTTTAATCTGTCGATACCTGAACATACCGCTATGCGTTCATATATCAAGGAGTCTCTGGAGAAAGGACACATCCGTCCGTCTTCTTCCCCTCTTGGTGCGGGATTCTTTTTTGTGGCTAAAAAGGACGGATCTTTGAGGCCTTGTATTGACTATCGGCTTTTAAATAAGATCACTGTCAAATTTCAGTATCCTTTGCCGCTGTTGTCTGACTTGTTTGCCCGGATTAAAGGTGCCAAGTGGTTTACCAAGATAGACCTTCGTGGTGCGTACAACCTTGTGCGCATTAAGCAAGGGGATGAATGGAAAACCGCATTCAATACGCCCGAAGGTAATTTTGAGTACTTGGTGATGCCTTTTGGGCTCTCTAATGCCCCTTCAGTTTTTCAGTCCTTTATGCATGACATTTTCCGGAACTATCTGGATAAATTTCTGATCGTTTATCTGGATGATATTCTGTTTTTTTCTGATAATTGGGACTCGCATGTGGAGCAGGTCAGGATGGTCTTTAAAATTTTGCGTGAAAATTCTTTGTTTGTCAAGGGCTCAAAGTGTCTTTTTGGTGTACAGAAGGTTCCCTTTTTGGGGTTCATTTTTTCCCCTTCTGCTGTGGAGATGGACCCAGTCAAGGTCCGAGCTATTCTTGATTGGACTCAGCCCTCGTCAGTTAAGAGTCTTCAGAAGTTCTTGGGTTTCGCTAACTTCTACCGTCGTTTTATCGCTAACTTTTCTAGCATTGTGAAACCTTTGACGGATATGACCAAGAAGGGCTCCGATGTGGTTAATTGGGCTCCTGCTGCCGTGGAGGCTTTCCAGGAGTTGAAACGTCGGTTTACTTCGGCGCCTGTTTTGTGCCAGCCTGATGTCTCGCTTCCCTTTCAAGTTGAGGTGGATGCTTCAGAGATTGGAGCAGGGGCCGTTTTGTCGCAGAGAGGCCCTGGTTGCTCTGTTATGAGACCTTGCGCCTTTTTCTCTAGGAATTTTTCGCCTGCGGAGCGAAATTATGATGTGGGCAATTGGGAGTTGTTGGCCATGAAATGGGCATTTGAGGAGTGGCGTCATTGGCTCGAGGGTGCTAAGCATCGTGTGGTGGTCTTGACTGATCACAAAAATCTGATGTATCTCGAGTCTGCTAAACGCCTGAATCCTAGACAGGCCCGCTGGTCATTGTTTTTCTCCCGTTTTGACTTTGTTGTCTCGTATTTACCAGGTTCAAAGAATGTGAAGGCCGATGCTCTTTCCAGGAGCTTTGTGCCTGATGCTCCTGGAGTCGCTGAACCTGTTGGTATTCTTAAGGATGGTATTATCTTGTCAGCTATTTCTCCAGATCTGCGACGTGTGTTGCAGAGATTTCAGGCTGATAGGCCTGATTCTTGTCCACCTGACAGACTGTTTGTGCCTGATAAGTGGACCAGCAGAGTCATTTCCGAGGTTCATTCCTCGGTGTTGGCAGGTCACCCAGGAATTTTTGGCACCAGAGATCTGGTGGCCAGATCCTTTTGGTGGCCTTCCTTGTCTAGGGATGTGCGGTCATTTGTACAGTCCTGTGGGACTTGTGCTCGAGCTAAGCCTTGCTGTTCTCGTGCCAGCGGGTTGCTCTTGCCCTTGCCTGTCCCTAAGAGACCTTGGACACATATCTCCATGGATTTCATTTCTGATCTTCCGGTGTCTCAGGGCATGTCTGTTATCTGGGTGATATGTGATCGCTTCTCCAAGATGGTCCATTTGGTTCCTTTGCCTAAGCTGCCTTCCTCTTCCGATCTGGTTCCTGTGTTTTTCCAGAACGTGGTTCGTTTGCACGGCATCCCTGAGAATATTGTGTCAGACAGAGGATCCCAGTTCGTTTCCAGATTCTGGCGATCCTTTTGTAGTAGGATGGGCATTGACTTGTCGTTTTCGTCTGCTTTCCATCCTCAGACTAATGGACAGACGGAGCGAACTAATCAGACTTTGGAGGCTTATTTGAGGTGTTTTGTCTCTGCTGATCAGGACGATTGGGTGACCTTCTTGCCGTTAGCTGAGTTTGCCCTTAATAATCGGGCTAGTTCCGCCACCTTGGTTTCGCCGTTTTTCTGCAACTCTGGTTTCCACCCTCGTTTTTCTTCGGGTCATGTGGAACCTTCTGACTGCCCTGGGGTGGATTCTGTGGTGGATAGGTTGCAGCGGATCTGGAATCTTGTGGTGGACAACTTGAAGTTGTCACAGGAGAGGGCTCAGCGCTTTGCCAACCGCCGCCGCGGTGTGGGTCCCCGACTACGTGTTGGGGATTTGGTGTGGCTTTCTTCCCGCTTTGTTCCTATGAAGGTTTCCTCTCCCAAATTTAAACCTCGTTTTATTGGTCCTTACAAGATATTGGAAATTCTTAATCCTGTATCCTTTCGCCTGGATCTTCCTGTGTCGTTTGCTATCCACAACGTGTTTCATAGGTCCTTGTTGCGGCGGTACGTTGTGCCTGTGGTTCCTTCTGCTGAGCCTCCTGCTCCGGTGTTGGTTGAGGGCGAGTTGGAGTACGTGGTGGAGAAGATCTTGGATTCTCGTCTCTCCAGGCGGAGGCTTCAGTACCTGGTCAAGTGGAAGGGCTATGGTCAGGAAGATAATTCCTGGGTGGTCGCCTCTGATGTTCATGCGGCCGATTTAGTTCGTGCCTTTCACGCCGCTCATCCTGATCGCCCTGGTGGTCGTGGTGAGGGTTCGGTGACCCCTCACTAAGGGGGGGTACTGTTGTGATTTTGCTTTTTGCTCCCTCTAGTGGTCATTAGTGATTTGACTCTGGAGCGTCTGTCTTTTTCTATATCCTCACCTGGGCCGTTAGTTCAGGGGCGTTGCTATATAAGCTCCCTGGACCTTCAGTTCAATGCCTGGCATCGTTGAAATCAGAGCTAATCTGTTGTGCTCTTGTCCTCTGATCCTGGTTCCTGTTTTTCAAGCTAAGTCTGCTTCTTTGCATTTTGCTTTTGTTTTGTTTGGTATTTTTGTCCAGCTTGTTCCTATCTGTATCCTGACCTTTGCTGGAAGCTCTAGGGGGCTGGTGTTCTCCCCCCGGACCGTTAGACGGTTCGGGGGTTCTTGAATCTCCAGCGTGGATTTTTATAGGGTTTTTGTTGACCAGATAAGTTATCTTGCTATATTCTGCTATTAGTAAGCTGGCCTCTCTTTGCTGAACCTGGTTCATTTCTGTGTTTGTCATTTCCTCTTACCTCACCGTTATTATTTGTGGGGGGCTTGTATCTTGCTTTGGGGTCCCTTTCTCTGGAGGCAAGAGAGGTCTTTGTTTTCTTCTCCTAGGGGTAGTTAGATTCTCCGGCTGGCGCGAGTCATCTAGCGATCACCGTAGGCATGATCCCCGGCTACTTCTAGTGTTGGCGTTAGGAGTAGCTATTTGGTCAACCCAGTTACCACAGCCCTATGAGCTGGATTTTTGTATCTTGCAGACTTACACGTTCCTCTGAGACCCTGTCCACTGGGGTCATAACACACATCAGAGGCAACCACCCAGGAATTATCCTCCTGACCATAGCCCTTCCACTTGACCAGATACTGAAGCCTCCACCTGGAGAGACGAGAATCCAAGATCTTCTCCACCACGTACTCCAACTCGCCCTCAACCAACACCGGAGCAGGAGGCTCAACAGAAGGAACCACAGGTACAACGTACCGCCGCAACAAAGACCTATGGAACACGTTGTGAATGGCAAACGACACAGGAAGATCCAAGCGAAAGGACACAGGATTAAGGATTTCCAATATCTTGTAAGGACCGATGAAGCGAGGCTTAAATTTAGGAGAGGAGACCTTCATAGGAACAAATCGAGAAGACAGCCATACCAAATCCCCAACACGAAGTCGGGGACCCACACCGCGGCGGCGGTTGGCAAAACGCTGAGCCTTCTCTTGTGACAACTTTAAGTTGTCCACCACATGATTCCAGATCTGCTGCAACCTATCCACCACAGAATCTACCCCAGGACAGTCAGAAGGCTCCACATGTCCCGAGGAAAAACGAGGATGGAAACCAGAGTTGCAGAAAAATGGCGAAACCAATGTAGCGGAACTAGCCCGATTATTAAGGGCAAACTCAGCCAACGGCAAGAAGGTCACCCAATCATCCTGATCCGCAGAAACAAAACACCTCAAATAAGCCTCCAGAGTCTGATTAGTTCGCTCCGTTTGTCCATTAGTCTGAGGATGAAAGGCAGACGAAAACGACAACTCAATGCCCATCCTAGCACAAAAGGATCGCCAGAACCTGGAAACAAACTGGGATCCTCTGTCAGACACAATATTCTCAGGAATGCCGTGTAAACGAACCACATTCTGAAAGAACACAGGAACCAGATCGGAAGAGGAAGGCAGCTTAGGCAAAGGTACCAAATGGACCATCTTAGAAAAGCGATCACATACCACCCAGATGACAGACATGCCCTGAGACACCGAGAGATCTGAAATTAAATCCATGGAAATGTGTGTCCAAGGCCTCTTCGGGACAGGCAAGGGCAAGAGCAACCCGCTGGCACGCGAACAGCAAGGCTTAGCTCGAGCACAAGCCCCACAGGACTGCACAAACGACCGCACATCCCGTGACAAGGAAGGCCACCAAAAGGACCTAGCCACCAGATCTCTGGTGCCAAAAATTCCCGGATGCCCTGCCAACACCGAGGAATGAACCTCGGAAATGACTCTGCTGGTCCACTTATCAGGAACTACTTATCAGGACAGACTGTTTAGTCTGTCAGGTGGACAAGAGTCAGGTCTACCAGCCTGAAATCTCTGCAACACACGTCGCAAATCCGGAGAAATGGCTGACAAGATAACTCCCTCTTTAAGAATACCAACTGGTTCTGCGACTCCCAGAGAGTCAGGCACAAAGCTCCTTGAAAGAGCATCAGCCTTCACATTCTTTGAACCTGGTAAATACGAGACCACAAAGTCAAAACGGGAGAAAAACAATGACCAGCGGGCCTGTCTAGGATTCAGGCGTAAAGCAGACTCGAGATACATCAAATTTTTGTGATCAGTCAAGACCACCACACGATGCTTAGCACCCTCGAGCCAATGACGCCACTCCTCAAATGCCCACTTCATGGCCAACAACTCCTGATTGCCAACATCATAATTCCGCTCAGCAGGCGAAAACTTCTTTGAGAAAAAGGCACAAGGTCTCATCACAGAGCAACCAGGGCCTCTCTGCGACAAAACGGCCCCTGCCCCAATCTCAGAAGCATCCACTTCAACCTGAAAGGGAAGTGAGACATCAGGCTGGCACAAAACAGGCGCCGAAGTAAACAGGCGCTTCAACTCCTGGAAAGCCTCCACGGCTGCAGGAGCCCAGTTAGCAACATCAGAACCTTTCTTGGTCATATCCGTCAAAGGTTTAGCAATGCTAGAAAAATTAGCAATAAAACGACGGTAGAAGTTAGCAAAACCCAAGAACTTCTGAAGACTCTTAACTGACGTGGGTTGAGTCCAATCATGAATAGCACGGACCTTGACTGGGTCCATCTCCACCGCAGAAGGGGAAAAAATAAACCCCAAAAAGGGAACCTTCTGTACTCCAAAGAGACACTTTGAGCCCTTAACAAATAAAGCATTCTCACGCAAAACCTGAAACACCATCCTGACCTGCTCTACATGCGAGTCCCAGTCATCAGAAAAAAACAGAATATCATCCAGATAAAAGATCATAAATTTATCCAGATACTTCCGGAAAATATCATGCATAAAGGACTGAAACACTGAAGGAGCATTAGAGAGCCCAAAAGGCATCACCAAGTACTCAAAATGACCTTCGGGCGTATTAAACGCGGTTTTCCATTCATCTCCTTGCTTAATGCGCACAAGGTTGTACGCACCACGAAGATCTATCTTGGTGAACCACTTGGCACCTTTAATTCGGGCAAACAAGTCTGACAACAGAGGCAAAGGATACTGAAATTTAACAGTGATTTTATTCAAAAGCCGATAGTCAATACAAGGTCTCAAAGATCCATCCTTCTTGGCCACAAAAAAGAATCCCGCACCAAGAGGGGAAGAGGAAGGACGGATATGCCCCTTCTCCAGAGATTCCTTGATATACGAACGCATTGTGGTATGCTCAGGTACAGACAGATTAAATAGTCTTCCCTTAGGAAATTTGCTACCTGGAATCAAATCTATGGCACAGTCACAGTCCCTATGAGGAGGCAGAACACTGGACCTGGACTCGCTGAACACATCCTGATAATCAGACAAATACTCAGGAACTTCCGAAGGAGTAGAGGAAGCAATAGACACCGGCGGGGAATCACCATGAATACCCTGACAGCCCCAACTTGACACAGACATTGCCTTCCAATCCAAGACTGGATTATGAGTCTGTAACCATGGCAACCCCAAAACGACCAAATCATGCATTTTATGCAGAACAAGAAAACGAATCACCTCCCGATGTTCAGGAGTCATGCACATGGTTACCTGTGTCCAAAACTGCGGTTTATTTTCCGCCAATGGCGTAGCATCAATACCCCTCAGAGGGATAGGATTAACCAACGGCTCAAGAACAAAACCACAGCGCTTGGCAAATGACAGATCCATAAGACTCAGGGCAGCACCTGAATCCACAAACGCCATAACAGGGTAAGAGGACAATGAGCTAATTAAAGTCACAGACAAAATAAATTTAGGTTGCAAATTACCAATGGCGACAGGACTAACAACCCTTGTTAGGCGTTTAGAGCATGCTGATATAACATGTGTAGAATCACCACAGTAAAAACACAACCCATTCTGACGTCTATGATTTTTCCGCTCATTTCTGGTCTGAATTCTATCACATTGCATCAAATCAGGTGTTTGTTTAGACAACACCACCAGAGGATTAGCGGTTTTGCGCTCCCGCAAACGCCGGTCAATTTGAATAGCCAGCGCAATGGAATCATTCAGACTTGTAGGAATGGGGAAACCCACCATCACATTCTTAATGGCTTCAGAAAGGCCATTTCTGAAGTTTGCGGCCAGAGCACACTCATTCCACTGAGTAAGCACGGACCATTTCCGAAATTTTTGGCAATACACTTCAGCTTCATCCTGGCCCTGAGAAATAGCCAGCAAGGCTTTTTCTGCCTGAACCTCAAGATTGGGTTCCTCGTAAAGCAATCCGAGCGCCAGAAAAAACGCATCAATATTTGCCAATGCCGGGTCTCCTGGCGCTAGCGAGAAGGCCCAATCCTGAGGGTCGCCCCGTAAAAAAGAGATAACAATTTTAACTTGCTGAACTGAGTCTCCAGATGAACGGGGTCTCAGAGATAGAAACAATTTACAATTATCCCTGAAATTCCTAAACTTAAATCGGTCTCCAGAAAACAGTTCAGGAATAGGTATTTTAGGTTCAGACATAGGACTACTGGTAACAAAATCTTGTATGCTTTGCACACGAGCAGCAAGCTGGTCCACACTTGTAATCAAGGTCTGGACATTCATGTCTGCAGCAAGCTCAAGCCACTCAGAGGTAAAGGGGAGGAAGAGAGGAAAAAAAAAAATTAAAATTCAGAATTTCCTTTCTTATATCCCACTTCTGCAATGCATTAAACATTCAATGTTGGCCTGGCATACTGTTATGACCCCAATGGCAGAGGGTCTCAGGAATCAATACCAAGTCTGCAAACACAAAAAACCAGCTCATAGGGCAGTGGTAACTGGGCTGACCATATATCTAATCCTAGCACCACAAATAGAAGTAGCCGGGGAACGTGCCTACGTTGGTTCTAGACGTCTCGCGCCAGCCGTTTAACTAACTAACCCTAGAAGGGAAAAGAAAGACCTTTCTTGCCTCCAGAGAAAAGACCCCAAAAGTTGGATACAAGCCCCCAACAAATAATAACAGTGAGGCAAGAGGAAAAGACAAACATAAGAATGAGCTAGGTATTTAGCAAAGAGAAGCCCACTAGCTAATAGCAGAATATAGTAAGATGACTTATATGGTCAGCAAAAACCCTATTAAAATATCCACGCTGGATATTCAAGAACCCCCGAACCGTCTAACGGCCGGGGGGAGAACACCAGCCCCCTAGAGCTTCCAGCAAGGTCAGAAATCACATTTAGTACAAGCTGGACAAAAATAGTAGAAAAGCAAGTAACTCAAAAAACAAGGAAGCAAGACTTAGCTTAATTTTGCAAGAGCCAGGACCAGCAGACAGGAGCAACAGAAGGATCTGATTACAATGATGCCAGGCACTGGACTAAGGATCCAGGAAGTTAATATAGCGACACCCCTGGACTAACGACCCAGGTGAGTGCCAAACAGAAAAAAGACAATCCCAGAGTCATACCACTAGTGACCACAAGAGGGAGCCAAAAAGTCTAATTCACAACAGTCCCCTCTTAAAGGGGACATTCACCAACAGCACTTAAAGTCGAATAATGCTTACATGTCAAAGTTGTATGTAGAAAGCTAGTTAAATTGTAAGAAATGTTTAATAATGTGTTAAGAAAATGGGGACAGGAAGTGAACCCGTATGGGGTTAGTCAGTGAGTCCTCCTAGGAGCCATACAGAGATGGCTCAGTGATCTTGAACTGAGAGAAGGTTGATAAGTTCTATACTGTGTATAGTAGCAGAAAGGCAGTAGGCCCGGGCGAGAAGGGGCGGTCCTGCAACAGAGCGAGAGGCAGTAGGCCTGGGGCAGATAGACAGGCGGTCCTGCAGATGTAAAGGTGGAAGATGAAGAAAAGTTGATTAGCCTTATAGCGTTTTATAAGAAGGTCTTTAGTGGATTCAGTGTGTACGTCCTTAAAGGCAACGTTAAATTATTGTTCAGAAATTGCACTAAGTAGAATACCCGGTTGGGTAAGAGGAGTTATTTATAGTATGTTATTTAAAATATTTAACCATGTTTGTAATGTTCAAGTGTCCTCACCTCCCATAAAGGGAAGCATTGTTAAAGTTTACTTGTTATTGCATTTCAAAATTGTATGTCTTTTTGCTGATATGTATTATTGTTTTCTTCCCAGTCCAGGAGTACTGGATTTAACCGGGGGGGAGTGCAGCGCCCCAGAGTCCTGGTCGTTGCAGTACTGATGCTCCGCCGCTAAGGGGGGCTATGGTACGTCTGATGGCACTGAAGGAGTTCACCTGACCAGGTATCACAGACACCAATACACTTCACAGTCTGGCCTCCAGGGGGAGCTAAGGGTGCTATGTATTAGGCCACTCCTCACAATCTGGTAAAACTGGGGGTTAGATAGGAAGTTAATCAGAAGCTGACTGGGTTGGAACCAGGCAACATCCTGTGGCAGAGGGTGTTGCAGGGGAAGATTCAGGGGGGTCCCTGTCAGGGGTGGGATCCTGACAGAGGCCTAGCGAACAGAAAGAACGTTACGGGACCGCGCCTGCACTTCATCGCGGCGGTACCCCAAGAAAGGACAAGAAGCGAGGTTTATTGTGCTGAGTGAGAAACGAGATCAACGCAACAAGGAGAAACACCAGTAGGAGTCGTGCTGTAAGACGAGGCAACATCCTACTGAGGCGCGTAGCCGGTGGCCGGAAACGCCGAGGAAGCATTGAGCTCCAGGCCTTACTTCAAACCTACGGCAGGACAGTCAGTTATAGGCGGGCTGTCTCACTCAAATCACCTAAGAAGACATAGGGGGCAACATTTGGAGAGGGGAGACTCTAGGGTCCCGGAAGAGCTCCGAGCCTACCCGTCATACGGGTGCGTCCTAGCCATATCATCTGGGGGACGAAACAGAACATCATAATCGAGTTGTGAGGGAACTTCAGAAACAGACACAACAGTTGTGAGGACTATCCCGTAAGCACAGCAGGGAAGGACTGCAACACACAAGTGCTAGAAGGTAGGCACAGATTTCCACCTGCAAAGGGAACTCTGGAGGTGCCATTGGACTGGCTGGACTCACGCAGCCCGGTTAACCGTATTCCGGACTGAGGATCCTGAAGCCTTCAGTAAAGAGGTAAAGAGACTGCAACCTGGTGTCCTCGTTATTTACTGCGACCGGCACCACACCACAACATCATCACATTCTCAACTTTCACTGGACGCCCCTCTGCAGGGTCACGGACCGGGCCTAGCCACAGTGACAACCCCAGAACCGAGACACAGAGGCCCGGTACCCGGTGCCCCTCGGCCCTGCGGCAGTTGGGGCGCTCCACTGTGATGGACTGGCAAGAACCCCATTCTCTTAAAGCGGTGCAGCGCTTTATAGGGTTAATTAATTACTATCGCCAGTTCATTCCCCACTTCTCAACTTTGGTAGCTCCCTTGGTTGCTCTCACCAAGAAGGGAATCAAATCCCAAATTCTGGTCGGAGGAGGTCTCCAAGGCCTTTCTCTCTATTAAGTCACACTTTGCTAGCGCTCCCATTCTACATCGCCCCAATGTTGATAAACCATTTATCATGGAGGTGGATGCCTCTTCCGTCGGTGCTGGAGCAGTCCTCTTCCAGAAGGATGCTCAAGGTCGAAAGCATCCTTGCTTCTTCTTCTCCAAGACCTTCACACCTGCGGAGAGGAATTATTCCATCGGGAACAGGGAGTTGCTAGCCATGAAGTTGGCCTTCTCGGAGTGGAGACACCTCCTGGAGGGGGCTCGCTTTCCCTTCCAAGTTTACACCGACCACAAAAATTTGGTGTATCTACAGACTGCCCAGCAGCTGAATTCTCGCCAGGCTAGATGGTCCCTGTTCTTCTCCCTGTTTAATTTCACCCTCCATTTTCTCTCCATGGAGAAAAACATTCGTGCCGACACTCTCACCCGCTCCGTAGTGTCATCATCATCATCAGAGGAGCCTCGGCTTATTGTCCCTTCAGAGAGCAACCAACCAGCGATGCGGGATTTCTGTTACAGACAGAAAGACAGACAGATAGAAGTACCCCTTAGACGATTATATAGATAGTTATATATATCCTGCTACCGCATGTTCTAGTGTAATATAGTTGGTGTGTATTTGCTGTAATATCATGGTACTGCTACATGATTCTATGTATTTCCGCTTATAGATACACTTATGCGTGTATTACCATTCCCTGTAAAATGTACATATATTCTAATATGTTCTTATACACTGTAATGCATATATATTTGTATTTATTATAGGGAAAGTGTAGTGTGCATGTTTAGCCACTAGATGTGAGGCATTATAGTGTGCCTAGGACAGTAAATAGTTAACTATAGGAGGGGCTGCTGTGTGATAAGGTTAGGAACGCTTTCTGGTAGAAGTAGAAGGGCCTGACCATCTGAAGCGTTCACACGGACTCTAGGCCCAGGACACCATGGCAGTCAGTAATGTTAAGGAAGGAAAACCCAGCCATTCAGAGTCCTATAGGGACAGAAGGACAGTCTCTTGCAGCAGTGTTCTCAGCAGTGGGAAGCTTAGGAGAGAAAGTGGTCCAAAAGTCGCACAGGGCGCAGATTGTTCATCATGTGGCAGGTCATTGCTTGGGCTGAAGCTCTAAGGTCCGGCGTGAAACGGACGAGTGAATTCTTAGGCGCAGTGAGTCTATACCAAGATGATGCTGCGGTATCACCTAAAGTGTTATTACTTTGTAATGTATGTGAGGACACAGTGTGGAGTACAGGGAAAGTACAGTATGGACTATGATACGAAGATTGTTTCTGACAAGAATGTGCTGCGATGTATGACAAGTAAAGTTATCCGTTTTGAATTGCCTTTGGACTGTGTGTCAGTTTATTATGCAGTTACTGAAGGTAACTCTGAAGAACAGAGGGAAATTCCAGAAGGAGCAGAAGACGGGAACACAAATAATAAGAGTGGAATGTGATTTGCATGTATTGGGAGGCCAGGGCACTGATGTACTAGAATGTTTGGCCATGACTACAGCCATGGTTGAGTCCCTTACAGTGTCATCAATTCTTAATCTTAAATGCAGGTGGTTGGATGACTGCTGATAACCCTGAGGATTTAAAGAGTGCTTTTAAGATAGTATCAGGATCAACTTCAGCTGGAGGATTTTAGGCAACACTGGAGGATGAGGAGTTTGTGTTTCTTCAACATTAACCTTCCTTCTTTGATGTGGTGTCACTTAATCTTAGAAGTATGGGCAGTTCTGATGTTATCACACTACCGTTCAAAGGAAGATTTCACTTCATTGGTTCTCTATCTAGGCATCTGTTGTATTTTTTGTAGGCACCAACTGCATCTTCCTTTCTTACAAACACAACCTCTGCAACTCAGGAACTCAACAAGCAGGTGCTCTTCAAGGCACCGCATACACAGAAAAGCTCCACAATATCTTCCTCTGTGACTCTTTGATGCAAATTATTAATGGCCATTTTTTTGCAGACTCTTTTTGAGTGGGCCCTACTGATGAGCTGTGACACTTGTGACAAGTGTCCATGATACGTTGGTTACAGCCTTTGTGTGCAAAAAAGGTGGCGATTCCCGAAGTGTCATGTGCAGTAGACATAGGAGCTGTGTATGCACCATTCTGTAACACTTTAGTAAGAGGAAAAGTTTGCCCAAGAGAAAATAGCCTTTTTTGCACATTGTTTGCAGATGTGATCTTCATCTTCTTGGTGGGGTTGTGGTAAAGTTCCAAGTCGTCATTAATACAATCATTGTCCATTAGGGTTGAGCGAAACGGATCTTCATTTTCATAAGTCGCCGACTTTTGGCAAAGTCGGCGTCTCATGAAACCGACCCGATCCCTGTGTGGGGTCGGCCATGCGGTACGCGACTTTCGCGCCAAAGTCACATTTCAATGACACTAAAAGCACCATTTCTCAGCCAATGAAGGTGGACGCAGAGTTTGGGCAGCGTGATGACATAGATCTCAGTCCCCACCATCTTAGAGAAGGGCATTGCAGTGATTGGCTTGCTTTCTGCCGCGTCACAGGGGCTATAAAGGGGCGTTCCCGCCGACCGCCATCTTACTGCTGCTAATCTGAGCGTAGGGAGAGGTGCAGCTTCATCAGAAGCAGGGATAGACAGTGTTAGGCAGGGTACATTCACCCCCAAACCGCTTGTGCTGTAGCGATTTCCACTGTCCAACACCACCTTTTGTTTGCAGGGACAGTGGAAGCTACATTTTTTTTTCCTCAGCGCTGTAGCTCATTGGGCTGCCCTAGAAGGCTCCCTGACCCTGATAGCTGCGTTGCTGTGTGTGTACGCCGCTGTGCAAACCAACTGCTTTTTTCAAAGCACAAATCCTGTTGTTCCTTCCTTTCTGCACAGCTATCTTGTGTGTTTGTCCCCACTTTTGTGTGCAGCAGTCCTTTTTATAGCTGCCTGCCATGCTTTCCTGAGATTACTGCAGGGAGATAAAGATTGGCAAGTCTGCCTCTGTGCCAGTCCTGTGTGTGGCATCTGTCTCTCATTGTGTGCCACCGAAAACCACTGTGTAATACTGGGCCATTCTTTTTTTGGGGGGGTAAATTCTCCCTGTAAAAAAAAAAATTATTAGTGGGAGATAAAGGTTGGCAAGTCTGCCTCTGTGCCAGTCCTGTGTGTGGCATCTGTCTCTCATTGTGTGCCACCGAAAACCACTGTGTAATACTGGACCTTTTTTTTTTTTCTAAATTCTCCCTGAAAAAAAAAAATTATTAGTGGGAGATAAAGATTGGCAAGTCTGCCTCTGTGCCAGTCCTGTGTGTGGCATCTGTCTCTCATTGTGTGCCACTGAAAACCACTGTGTAATACTGGGCCTTTTTTTTTTTTCTAAATTCTCCCTGAAAAAAAAAAATTATTAGTGGGAGATAAAGATTGGCAAGTCTGCCTCTGTGCCAGTCCTGTGTGTGGCATCTGTCTCTCATTGTGTGCCACCGAAAACCACTGTGTAATACTGGGCCATTCTTTTTTTGGGGGGGTAAATTCTCCCTGTAAAAAAAAATAATTAGTGGGAGATAAAGGTTGGAAAGTCTGCCTCTGTGCCAGTCCTGTGTGTGGCATCTGTCTCTCATTGTGTGCCACCGAAAACCACTGTGTAATACTGGGCCTTTTTTTTTTTTTCTAAATTCTCCCTGAAAAAAAAAAATTATTAGTGGGAGATAAAGATTGGCAAGTCTGCCTCTGTGCCTGTCCTGTGTGTGGCATCTGTCTCTCATTGTGTGCCACCAAAAACCACTGTGTAATACTGGGCCTTTTTTTTTTTCTAAATGCTCCCTGAAAAAAAAAAATATTAGTGGGAGATAAAGATTGGCAAGTCTGCCTCTGTGCCAGTCCTGTGTGTGGCATCTGTCTCTAATTGTGTGCCACCGAAAACCACTGTGTAATACTGGGCCATTTTTTGGGGGGGGGGTAAATTCTCCCTGTCAAAAAAAAAAAATAGTGGGAGATAAAGATTGGCAAGTCTGCCTCTGTGCCAGTCCTGTGTGTGGCATCTGTCTCTCATTGTGTGCCACCAAAAACCACTGTGTAATACTGGACCTATTTTTTTTTTTGGGGGGGGGTAAATTTTCCCTGTCCCTGTCAAAAAAAAAATAATTAGTGGGAGATAAAGATTGGCAAGTCTGCCTCTGTGCCAGTCCTGTGTGTGGCATCTGTCTCTCATTGTGTGCCACAGAAAACCTAGTGTGTATCATTGTTTTTTTTTTTTTTGTTTTTTTTTAATTCTCCCAGAAAAAAAAAAATTGTGGGAGATTAAGATTGGCATTTCTGCTTGAGTGCTGGTCCTGTGTGTGCCATCTGTCTCAAATTATTGGGGCACAGAATACCTAGTGTGTAACATTGTGCCTGATTTTCCTTTCAGTGTCAGGCACCTATAAAGGTATATATAAATCCTACAGAAGTTTGAGTTCACCTTATAAGTTGTTTTACAGTAACAAATACCGTTACTTTGGTTACGTTTTGCAAACAATGAGGAAGTCTAGTGGGAGAGGTCGTGGCCGTGGGTGGTCATTGTCAGCTGGTAATGATGGTAGTGGTGGTGGAGCATCAGGTGGTCGTGATAAAAGCAGTACAGCACCTAAGTCTCGAGTTGTTGATCCAGGTTCGTTGTCTGGCTACACAAGGCCTCGAACGCTCTCTTTTCTGGGAGTAGGAAAACCACTTTTGAAGCCGGAGCAGGAGGAACAAGTATTGGCTTTCATTGCTGACTCTGCCTCTAGCTCTTTTGCCTCCTCCTCGGAAAGTGCCAAATGTCAGAGCAGTGCATCGTCAGTGGATGCTCCCGGTCAGGAACAAGTCGCTTCCTTGTGTCCTTCACCCAGAACAACAGTGAAGGATGCGTCAGTCGACACAACAGGTTACTCCATGGAGCTCTTTACACATACCGCTCCTGGGTTAGACAGTGAAACAGTTAACAGGCCATGCCCATTAGAAGTTGAATCGGACATGGAGTGCACAGATGCACAGCCACAGCCAGATTACTATGCTGTTCCTTTGACTCAGACCAGAACATTGCCCTCGCAGTGTACTGAACCAGAATCAAACCCAGCGGAGACTATGGTGCCCCGTCACGAACGCAATACCACCGGCTTACACGGTGACACAGACGAAGTTGCACACGACATAGAAGAGGAGGTCATAGATGACCCAGTTGTTGACCCCGATTGGCAGCCATTGGGGGAACAGGGTGCAGTCGGCAGTAGTTCTGAAGCGGAGGAGGAGCCGCAGCAGGCATCAACATCACAACAGGTTCCATCTGCCGGGCCCGTATCTGGCCAAAAACGCGTGGCAAAACCAAAACCAGTTGGAGGACAGCGTGGCCATCCGGTTAAAGAAGCTCAGTCTGCAATGCCCGAAAAGGTATCCGATAGTAGAAAGAGTGCAGTCTGGCATTTTTTTAAACAACATCCAAATGATCAGCGCAAAGTCATCTGTCAAAAATGTTCAACTACCTTAAGGAGAGGTCAGAATCTTAAAAGTCTAAGTACAAGTTGCATGCATAGACATTTATGCACCATGCATTTGCAAGCCTGGACTAACTACCAAACATCCCTAAAGCTTGCAGCACCCTCGGCCAATGAAGCAAGTCAGCAACGCTACATCCCTTCCCTCACTGTAAACCCACCATTTCCCGCACCACCTGCAGTATCTGTGCAACTTTCGTCGCCAGGCCAAAGCAGTCAGGGAATCACCAGGTTCGCAGTAGGAAACACTGCATGTAGGGCACCGGCAAGAATACCATCTCGAACCCTCTCTCAGTCACCCATGTCCACCGGCACCACCGCTAGTTCCACAATCTCCAGCTCTCCAGTCCAGCTTACCCTACATGAGACTCTTGTTAGGAAAAGTAAGTACTCATCCTCGCATCCGCGTACACAGGGTTTGAACGCCCACATTGCTAGACTAATCTCATTAGAGATGATGCCCTACCGGTTAGTGGAAAGCGAAGCTTTCAAAGCGCTGATGGACTACGCTGTACCACGCTACGAGCTACCCAGTGGACACTTCTTTTCTAGAAAAGCCATCCCAGCCCTCCAACAGCATGTTAAAGACCGCGTCGTCCATGCACTCAGGCAGTCTGTGACTACAAAGGTGCACCTGACAACAGATGCATGGACCAGTAGGCATAGCCAGGGACGTTACGTGTCCATCACGGCACACTGGGTGAATGTGGTGGATGCAGGGTCCACAGGGGACAGCAATATTGGGACAGTTCTGCCTAGCCCACGGTGAAGGAAAGAGTTGGCTGTAGGCGTTCGCCCCCCTCCTCCTCTTCCTCCTCCTCCTGCAGAAGCGAGAGCTCGTCCACAGACCGCAGTCGCACATCCACTCCATCCGCAGCTGCCACTGTTGCACACCAGGTGTGCCATTATGGGACAGATAGTGGCAAGCGTCAGCAGGCTGTATTGACAATGAAGTGTTTGGGCGACAACAGACACACCGCGGAAGTTCTGTCTGAGTTCTTGCAGAAAAAAACTCATTCATGGCTGCGCACTGTACATCTTGAGGCAGGCAAGGTAGTGAGTGATAACGGAAGGAATTTCATGGCTGCCATAGCCCTTTCCCAACTGAAACACATTCCTTGCCTGGCTCACACCTTAAACCTGGTGGTGCAGTGCTTCCTGAAAAGTTATCCGGGGTTACCCGACCTGCTCCTCAAAGTGCGCAGACTTTGCTCGCATATCCGCCGTTCGCCCGTACACTCCAGCCGTATGCAGAACTATCAGCGGTCTTTGAACCTTCCCCAGCATCGCCTAATCATCGACGTTGCAACAAGGTGAAACTCCACACTGCACATGCTTCAGAGACTGTGCGAACAGAGGCGTGCTGTTATGTATTTGTGGGAGGATACATGGGCAGGCAGTTGGATGGCAGACATGGAGTTGTCAGGTGTGCAGTGGTCGAAGCTACAAGACCTGTGTCAAGTCCTTCAGTGTTTTGAGGAATGCACATGGCTGGTTAGTGCAGACAATGCCATAATAAGCATGAGCATCCCCCTAATGCGTCTGCTGATGCAAAGTTTGACGCACATAAAGGAGCAGGCGTCTGCAGCCGAGGAAGAGGAAAGCCTTGATGACAGTCAGCCATTGTCTGGTCAGGGCCGTGTAGAGGACGCGGTAGCGGGCGAAGAGGAGGAGGAGGACGAGGAGTATGATGGGGATGAGTACTTTTTTAATGAGGAAGCTTCTCCTGGGCCAACCAAAATTAGTGGCGTTGCAAGGCCGGGTTCTGTTTTTTTAAGGGAGACAAGTGACGTAGATTTGCCTGTAACTGCCCCTCAAACCAGCACAACCGCAAATTTGACAACTGGAACTTTGGCCCACATGGCGGATTATGCCTTACGTATCCTCAAAAGGGACCCACGCATTATTAAAATGATGAGCGATGATGATTACTGGTTGGCCTGCATCCTTGACCCTCGCTATAAAGGCAAATTGCAAAATATTATGCCACATGAGAACCTCGAACAAATATTAGCAACCAAACAAGCTACTCTTGTAGACCGTTTGATTCAGGCATTCCCAGCACACAGCGCCGGTGATGGTTCTCACACAAGCTGCAGGGGGGTACAGGGCAGAGGTGTTAGAGGTGCACAGATCAGAAGTGGCGTTGGACAGAGGGGTTTTCTGACCAGGTTGTGGATTGATTTCGCAATGACCGCAGACAGGACAGGTACTGCAGCATCTATTCAAAGTGACAGGAGACAACATTTGTCCAGTATGGTTACTAACTATTTTTCATCCCTTATCGATGTTCTCCCTCAACCGTCATTCCCATTTGATTACTGGGCATCCAAATTAGACACCTGGCCTGAATTGGCAGAATATGCATTGCAGGAGCTTGCTTGCCCAGCAGCTAGTGTGCTATCAGAAAGAGTATTCAGTGCTGCTGGTTCAATATTAACCGAAAAAAGGACTCGTCTGGCTACCCAAAATGTGGATGATCTCACCTTCATTAAAATGAACCACTCCTGGATTTCAAATTATTTTGCCCCACCTTTCCCGGCTGACACCTAGCTTTCCTATAAAAAGGTCTTGCTTGTGGACTGGTCTTACTGAGTGTTCCAATCTCTAAAATTTGCAGCAGCTGTTTGTCCGGCATACGACATGTTTACACCTCCCTCAATGGGAAAACTCCCCCCACGGGGCCGTGGTCTCACCACTTGGCGCAAGCACCCGTTACAGTGCTGTTTGTCTGAAGAGGTGGGTGTGCCCGCTTTTGGTCGCCGGCACTGCCTCTGGGTCCCTCACAGTACAATGAAGTGTCTCTGGCAGTGGTGGTGCGCACCCAACGTCAGACACACCGTTGTAACATCAGGGGCCCTGGGACGGTACCGCCGGCCACAAGAGAGTCCCCCCCCCAGCTCAAACTGTGCTCTACCACGTGCAAAATTCTCTCGCACAGCTCCACCAATGTTTAGTCTATGCGCTGACATCATTCAATGCCTGGCACTGACAATACCAATTTGTTGACATCTATGATGCTAGTTAAAGTAGTCTGGGTCAGAGTCCTATATTGACACCAGTAAATACTTACTGCCAAATTACTTTATCAGAAACTCAGCAGATGAGCCCACCCCTGTACCTAAGTATGCCACACTTTTTTTTTGTTGTTGTTGTTTTGCGAGACATTAACATCTATTTATTTTTTGTGAGTACTAACTGTGTCAGACACTCCTTGCAATCCTCCTCCGCTGCCCACAATGCTGCCTGTGTATCCATGTAACCGATTTAAAACTGCCATGAGCCTATTTTTTGTTATTTTAGGCCTTTATTAGCCTGTCTGCGGTCCCTCCTTGCAATACTCCTCCACTGACCACAATGCTGCCTGTGTATCCATGTAACCGATTTAAAACTGCCTTGAGCCTATTTTTTGTTATTTTAGGCCTTCATTAGCCTGTCTGCGGTCCCTCCTTGCAATACTCCTCCAATGACCACAATGCTGCCTGTGTATCCATGTAACCGATTTAAAACTGCCTTGAGCCTGTTTTTTGTTATTTTAGGCCTTCATTAGCCTGACTGCAGTCCCTACTTGCAATACTCCTCCACTGACCACAATGCTGCCTGTGTATCCATGTAACCTATTTAAAACTGCCATGAGCCTATTTTTTGTTATTTTAGGCCTTCATTAGCCTGTCTGCGGTCCCTCCTTGCAATACTCCTCCACTGACCACAATGCTGCCTGTGTATCCATGTAACCGATTTAAAACTGCCATGAGCCTATTTTTTGTTATTTTAGGCCTTCATTAGCCTGTCTGCGGTCCCTACTTGCAATACTTCTCCACTGACCACAATGCTGCCTGTGTATCCATGTAACCGATTTAAAACTGCCATGAGCCTATTTTCTGTTATTTTAGGCCTTCATTAGCCTGTCTGTGGGCCTTCATTAGCCTGTCTGCGGTCCCTACTTGCAATACTCCTCCACTGACCACAATGCTGCCTGTGTATCCATGTAACCGATTTAAAACTGCCATGAGCCTATTTTTTTTTAATTTTAGGCCTTCATTAGCCTGTCTGCGGTCCCTACTTGCAATACTCCTCCACTGACCACAATGCTGCCTGTGTATCCATGTAACCAATTTAAAACTGCCATGAGCCTATTTTTTGTTATTTTAGGCCTACATTAGCCTGTCTGCGGTCCCTCCTTGCAATACTCCTCCACTGACCACAATGCTGCCTGTGTATCCATGTAACCGATTTAAAACAGCCATGAGCCTATTTTTTGTTATTTTAGGCCTTCATTAGCCTGTCTGCGGTCCCTACTTGCAATCCTCCTCCGCTGACCACACCAATGCTGCCCGTGTACCCCTGGAACCTATTTAAAAGTTCATAGAGCCTATTTATATATTTTATTTAATATTAATAAAGCCATGATGGACTACGCTGTACCACGCTACAAGCTAACCAGTCGACACTTATTTTGCGAGAAAAGCCATCCCAACCCTCCACCAGCATGTAAAAGACCACATTGTCCATGCACTCTGGCAATCTGTAAGTACAAAGGTGCATCTGACAACAGACGCATGGACCTGTAGGCATGGCCACGGAAGGTCCATGGGTTAATGTGGTGGATGCATGGTCCACAGGGGACAGCCTACTAAGTCTGTCTGCAGTCCCTAATTAAAATTGTCCTCCACTGTCTAAATCTAAGCTTCAACCTTCTGGCTCTCATTAAGTGCTGTTTTTTAAAAAGCTTGGTGGTTACGGCCTACTATCGGTGTCTGCCGCTCCCTGGTGTTGACCTCAACTGAATAAAGCTGAGCTTCAACCTTCTGGCTCTCATTAAGTGCTGTTTTTTAAAAAGCTTGGTGGTTACGGCCTACTAACGGTGTCTGCCGTTCCCTGGTGTTGACCTCAACTGAATAAAGCTGAGCTTCAACCTTCTGGCTCTCATTAAGTGCTGTTTTTTAAAAAGCTTGGTGGTTACGGCCTACTAACGGGGTCTGCCGCTCCCTGGTGTTGTCCTCCACTGTATAAAGCTGAGCTTCAGTCTTTAGGCTTTTGGCCTATAGTAGCAGATATTAAACTGCATTTGGCCTACTAGTGTGGTTGGGCCCTTAAAACAGTGTCTGCTGCTCCTGGGTTTGCTCGTCCACTGAACAAAGCAATGCCACCTGTTTAGTTCTGTTACCAATTTTGAACTGCATTTAGCCTACTTTATTCTTTGGCCCTATATCTGTGTTTCCTCCTCATCCTGCCCATTGCCCAGCCACTGCTAGATGAGTCTGCTGGTACATTGACCTAGACCACTACATTCCCCTTGCACTCTACACAGCCAGAATCTGACCCTGCTGAAAGTAAGGTTCCCCTTCCCGCATGTTATACCACCTTACATGGGGACAAAGAGGAAGGTGCAGATGAAGGTGCAGGTTCCTTCATCAGGTGGGGGGGCATACTCGTTGGCGACGTCACTGGCACAGGGCCCCTCAGAGTACGCAAAAGTGTTGCTGCTGGTGGGAGGTGCCCCCGCCGTGCAAACACACCGCTGTACTTTGAGGGGCCCTGTGCCATTGCCAATGCCAACGAGTGGGCCCCCCCTGCTTGCTTAGGATCACAGCACTTGCAAACTTGACATACTTACCTCTCACTGCTCCACCGCCGTGACGTAGTCCACGTTTCCTGGGCCCACTAAAACCTTGAACCAGCCCTACCCCCCACAACTTTTGCCAAATGACCCCCAATTTCCAATGCCCAACTATTATTATAAAGTTAATTAAGATTGACAAGCTTCAGAAACAAGAGTGGATGTTTTTGGCATTAAAATGGGCACTGTAGGTGTTTTCCTGGCCTCCACTCACTGCCGACTATGCTTCCCCATTGACTTGCATTGGGTTTCGTGTTTCGGTCGATCCCCGACTTTTAGCGATAATCGGCCGACTGCACTCAACTCGACTCTGGACAAAGTTGGGTTTCGCAAAACCCGACTCGATCTTAAAAAAATGAAAGTCGCTCAACCCTATTGTCCATATCTTGTAAAGAGGAAATCTGTTGTTTCCCAGGTTCATGCTTAACTACGTTTATTGGCATTCCTTTAACAGTGTTCATTACATGGGAACAAATAGTTTTCGGCTGTGACATTTAGATATTATTGGTAATATGTATGGGTGAAGATGAAGAACCTTGTGTCAAGGATGTGTTGATAGTTACAGCCGGTGCACTCCTCTTTAAACTTAGTTTTTCACGAGCATCCATCAACTTGTTTGGTTTTCCTCCAACACTCATCTGCTTTCTAGAATTCAGCATCTCACGAGTATGTTGCACTTTGCCCTTTATATAGACATGTGCGTCTTTGGCAACATATTTCTTATGGGCATCTTTTATGCGGACATTCGGATACACCGATCTTCTGACTGGCATGAAACGCATTCTATTAATTGGTGGTGGCTAAACGACGAATCATTGTAGGCTGTATCCTGGATCCCATACCTCCCATAGCCACGGCTGTTATTAATCCTGTACATTCCCATTCCTGCCGTCACCTTGCCCCTTTTCCTGATCACTTCATACTATGATTCGGTCGCCATATTTTTACTAAAAACCTGCACCTTCCCAGCAGCAACTGTGTAGGAAACCACGTTACTACTTTCCAGGGTGTTTCTGATGCCCGTTTAAAAAAAATAATTTACACACTATGTTGATGTGTACTTCTCAGGGGGAAATGTTTGTCAGCCCATACACTTTGTGTTTCTTCCAAGGGCGATTGGGGTGCGAACAAATCTGGGCCAGGCCTTGAATTCACTTTATGGGCAAATTTTATGGTATATAAAAAAAATGTTTTGCTTCATGTGGCCATCCAGTACGTCGTTTCAAAGGGTAATTGAGGTTCATGCAACTTTGCGGCAAGGCGGGCCTTGCATTCAATGCATAGGCTAACAGTAAACTTGCTTTTCATGTGGCCATCCAGTACATGGGTTCAAAGGCTTATTGGGTGCATGTAACTTTGGTGCAGGGCAGGCCTTGCATTCAATGCATTAGCAAACAGTATGGGAGTACCAAATGAATAATGTGAACTTGGTTTTAATGTGGCTATACAGTACGTGTTTTCAAAGGCTTATTGGGGTGCATTTAGATAAAACAGTACCACATAGGGCCACATTTATGTACAGGTGACACAAAGACTACTAACCATGTGGTTGTCTTCCAGATACACCTGGTGGACGCTCCCAACCAATACTTATAAACACAGAAAATGGGAGCAATAAGTCCAATTATATAAGAAAATGTAAATTTTAGTAATCAATACAAACAAAATATTTATAGACTAGGATCAGGTATTGATGGCTACCAATGTCGAGACATCCTGATTATATACTATGTAGTCAGTAAAGTGCTTAGTGCAAAATTACGTATTTATGAGGGAATACATATTACAGGCCAAATATTCCAGAGATCATTGTAAATGCGCTCTTGATCAATGGAGCCTATTATCCCTCCCAGTCAGCATTGCTTACCCCTAGTATATCAGAGTCCTGACACGTGCCACTCCAACACCGACACGCGTTTCGCCTTTCTTTCTCAAGGTGCTGTAGTGTGTCATGCATAAGGCCACATATAAATACCCAAATCTCCAGGTGTCCGTAATGTCAGCGCATGTATCCGGTAGTACGCGCCAGGTATTACATCACTTCTGGCAGGGTGTGCCAATGAAGCGTGTCAGCTGGGCCCATCACAATGACGTTGCTGACACCGCTGGGTGGTGATGTATGCGTGACAGCGCGTGCACATTCTTCTTGCTGATTCCGGCCGCTCTCTCTCTGCTACGCTCTGTGCTCTGGAGGACTTCCACCTGGAAGGTATTCCACCGTCCTCCTTATCAGGCCGCCTCTTCCTCCTGGCGATGCCTGATTGTCATTTGTGTTCTTCATGTGATGCTAGCCCCACGTTGTCTGTTTGCTCCCTTCTCAGTCTGCTCATATTAGCTACCTTGTTTACTTTCGGTCCTTTGTGTTTTTTCCTTGCCTTCCTCTCACCTGCTTCCCCTTTTGTTTCCCTTCCAGTACCTGTCTACCTGTGTCTCCTGTTTTGTTTCTTACAGCCTTGCCTCCGTCGTGTCAACCAGTCTGCGTCTTGTGTCCCTCCTGCCTGGTTCCCAGTTTCTCCTGTTACTCTCTGGTCCGTGTTCCCTTCATTCCATCCTGCCTGCATTTGGTATCTCTGCCGCTGTTAGTTACACGTTCCGTCCTCACGATTTTTATCATTATCACGATTTTTATCATCATCTCAGTCCCGCCAGTCTTCCCGGTACTCTTTCTGATTATACCTGCATCGCTGCCCTGTGCGTATTTCTGTGCTCCTGCCGTGTTACTCTCTCTTCAGCACTTCTCCTTCAGGTATTAGCTGCCATGGCAGTAGTCTCCCTTGAGCCTTCCCCGAATGCTCCCTGTATAGGGGGTGGTCCACCAGGTCCACTCGCCCTAGGAGGGTTCGCTGTCGCGGTCTAGCGGGTCCACCTTTTGGAGTTCCACTAGCGGTCTCACACACACTTTAGTCTAATGGGCACATTTTTGTCATGAAGCCCTCAAGTACATCTGTTAAAAGGGTTATTGGGAGCATGTGACTTTGTGGCAGGGCAGGCCTTGCATTCAATGCATAAGCAAACACTATGGGAGTACCAAATTAATACTGGAACTATGGTTGCATGTGGCCATCCAGTACATGGCTTCAAAGGCTTATTGGGGTGCATGTAAGTTTGGTGCAGGGCAGGCCTTGCATTCAATGCATAAGCAAGCAGTATGGGAGTACCAAGTGAATACTGGAACTATGGTTGCATGTGGCCATCCATTACGTCTGTTCCAAGGGTTATTGGGGTACGTGCAACTTTGGGGCAGGGCAGGCCTTGCACTTTCTTATAATGGGAACATTTTTTCAGGATGCCCTCCTGTATGTCTTGTGAAAGGGGTATTGGGTGCATCGTAATTTTTGACAGCCCAATCACTCACTGCATAGTCAATAACAGTATAGGAGACCCACTGTTTAATAATGGCCCTTTAAGAATATTAATGCTGCCTGATGGCCGTATAAAAACAGGCTTTGTGACTTTAAGTGTCCCTCCTTCATATATGAAACAAGATGTGTCTAATGATGTGACACGCACCACATGGCCAGCTAAGGTTGTTAAATGTTACAATGACATTTCCCAGCGAATGCATTTGTATTGGTTGAAAGCAATACTAAAGTTTAAAAACGCATCAAAATCGCTACGTGTGAACATAGCCCAAGTGGTGGATGAACATTTTTGTTTTGGGTTAATTATTTTGCCTTATATAAAAGTCATTAAAAGGATGTTCCTTAACATATTTCCCAAGAAAATCCATTTGGTTTAGTTTGTGTATGTTTTTTGGTGCGCCTGTAAAAATGGCATGACTCTGGCAACATTGCTCACAGCTGTGACCTGGGAGTCAGAAATGCTTCCAGGGGCATTCCTCATGATGTTCCCATGCCATTTGAGCACTGTTTCCATAATTTTCAGATGTTTTTAGACCTTAAAAGGACCCCTGGGAGGATTACGGTAAAAGTGCTCGGTTTCCCATTGACTTACATTGGGCTTGTTGCTCGGGTCGAGTACCCGAGTATTACAAATTGCTCGACCCGAACAACTAGCACCCGAACATGTTAGTGCTCACTCATCACTAGTTGCTATCAATTATGTTATTAATGGTTGAGGAATGTTCTGCTATGCTGAATACAATTGTGCATCTTCCATTGCAATTCGCTGATCAATGATGTCCTAAATGTGCTTAATAATAGATAGGTTCAGTGCATGGTTGCACGTTTAGGTCATGCAGGCTGCTCACAGTAGAAAAACAACTTCTGGCCTTTGAAAAAAGAGTCCTGGGACTCTACCTCTGACCGAAGCTGTTATTGACGGCTGTTGAATATGTATTATAGCTGGCATCATACTCATGAGAAAGAAGTTCAGCTCCTAAGCCCCTTCTCCACATGTAGACGAAGACCACTCCCTAGGATATTAATTCATGTCCTATTGCTGGAATATATTAATATGTCTATCGATATTGTGGTTTTCCATAAATCTAAGACTTTTCCTTCTTGGTGTTGAAATTTCAATATTTATGAGTACAAACCTAATAAAGAGTTATTACTCAAATCATAATATGGTCTCAGTTTTATGTACATAGAAAATTAATCTTATGTGTCAATACAACCTATCTTTAAAGGGCACCTGTCACCCCGTTTTTTCAGTATGAGATAAAAATACTGTTAAATAGGGCCTGAGCTTTGCATTACAACAGTGTATTTTGTGGACCCCGATTCCCCACCTATGCTGCCAAAATACGTTACCAAAGTAGCCGTTTTCGCCTGTCAATCAGGTTGGTCTGGTCAAAAGGGCGTGGTGTCTTCCCCCAGATCTTGCTTAGTTTTCCGTTGGTGGCGTAGTGGTTTGCGCATGCCCAAGGTCCCGAATCCACTGCACAGGGGAGTTAAAAGAGTGCGATGTGCACTATTTCATTGGTGATCGGTGGGGGCGGCCATCTTCCTTTGGCCGCGCGTGCGCAGAAGCGGCGCTCTGCTGGCCGCGGCTTCAGGAAAATGGCCGCGGGATGCCGGGCGTGCGCAGATGGAGATCGCGGCGGCCATTTTCCTGAAGCCGAGATGCGAACTCTGCTTCAGGAAAATGGCCGCCGCGATCTCCATCTGCGCACGCGCAGCATCCCGCGGCCATTTTCCTGAAGCCACGGCCAGCAGAGCGCCGCTTCTGCGCACGCGCGGCCAAAGGAAGATGGCCGCCCCCACCGATCACCAATGAAATAGTGCACATCGCGCTCTTTTAACTCCCCTGTGCAGTGGATTCGGTACCTTGGGCATGCGCAAACCACTACGCCACCAACGGAAAACTAAGCAAGATCTGGGGGAAGACACCACGCCCTTTTGACCAGACCAGCCTGATTGACAGGCGAAAACGGCTACTTTGGTAACGTATTTTGGCAGCATAGGTGGGGAATCGGGGTCCACAAAATACACTGTTGTAATGCACAGCTCAGGCCCTATTTAACAGTATTTTTATCTCATACTGAAAAAACAGGGTGACAGGTGCCCTTTAAAGCTTCACCAATTTGTAGCTTTCATCTTCCCTGCTGATAATCCCCCTAATGGTCTCTTAATCCTCCATTGCCACTGAATCCATCTTCCATTAGTTTTAATGGTGTCAAAGCTTGAAAAGGTGTGCATAATAACCCTATTTATTAAAATATCAGACAGCCAATTTGTTGCACAGTTCAGTTATGCTATGCCAAAGATTCAACTTACACTAGCTGCATGTACAAGAAATAACCTGTCTAAGCCATGAAAAACAGATTCCCCCATGGTCCTGTTTATTAGAACATCCCCCCAGATATTCCTTTGGCATCCTCATTGTGCCAATATCACAGAGAGTTGTATTGTAGCATATGTCAGCTATGATTTAGGGGAAGAGCATACCCATGCTCTGAAGACTCTCATGGACTGTTGTCATAGAAAAATTAAAATCCATAAGACATTTTCGGATGCTACTCTGACATAGAACATCTGGGAGAAGAGAGTGGTGCCCCTGAGGGTCCAGTCGCCACAGGGGTACTGCACCTCATCCAGAGGTGTGGTACCCAACTCTTGGGTAAGATTGGGACATTGCCCGGTACCCACACTTTAGCATCCAACACCACACCACTCCAGGCCAGGGGATCTGGGTGGACTCTATTGAGCGGCGGACTCTATTGAGGGAGGGCCCCATCTCAGGCTGGAGGAGGGTCTAGGGAGAGGGTGTGGGTGGAGAGAGTGACATGGAGTTGTCATGGAGACAGGAGGGAGTCAGAGTTAGTTGGTGAGAGGGAGTTGGTCAGAGGAGTATGAGGGAGAAGAGAGGAGTAATGGAGAGGAGCTTCTGAGAGAAAGAGAAGAGGTCCTAGGGGCCAGAAAAGTGAAGAATCCACCCGTGGTGCCTGAATCCACACCGACCAAAGTCAGGTTGAGGGACCAGGTCACAGTGGGGACTGGCCCCAGACTAGTGGAGGGACTGAAGGACTCAGACAGCAAACAGGAGTCTCTGGTGTCTGTATGTGCCACAGCCAAATCTACACACATTTTCTAAAATGACAGCCACATAGGGTCAAGGGGACCAGGAGGACATTGCCTGCTAGGACCTGAGGCTGCTGGCTTGGAACACTGTGTGTAAAGCACAGGGCAGGAGAGCAAGGGCCAGCACAGGGAGAGATGACCCGGAAAGGTACACAAGAAGGGGGTCCTGGAAAAGTGCACCCCAAACTACCAGAGAGCTGGCTGGACCACCTACCCGGATGTCGTCAGGGAACCTTATTGTGGGCACAAATCGGACAGACAGTCACGTAAGCAAAGATCTCCCTCTTCGTGGATGGCCACCAGTAGTGGCGAGAAATACATTGAAGTGGCATCCTTTGTCCCACATGACCAGCCACCTTGGACGAGTGGCCCCAAGACAAAACTTTCTCCTTCTCTTATCCAGCCAGAAGGGTTTTTCCTGTTTTCCTGGGGGAATTCAAGACAGGCTGACTGGAGCAAGAATAACCATCTTGGACAGCTCGATGATAAATTGAAGATCCTTCTCTTGGTCCCTGCACAGAAATGAGCAAGAGATGGCATGGGCTTTGACTTTCTTGTCACTGGACCTGAAATGCAATAAAAAGTTAAAGTGGGCAAAAAACAAAGACCACCTGGCTTGGCGTGGATCAATTCTCTGGCGGACTGAAGGTACGCCAGGTTCTTATGGTCCGTGTATATGACCACAGGGTAGACTGTGCCCTCCAGCAGGTTTCACTACTCCTCAAAAGCCATTTAAATGGTGACTGACTCCCGGTCACCAATGGAGTAGTCACGCTTTGGAGTGGATAGGACCTTAGAGAAGAAACCGCAGGACACATGGAGACCCGAGGAAGATTTCTGAGTGAGCACAGCTTCAGCCCCTAACAAGGATGCATCCACCTCTAGGAAGAACTGTTTGTTCAAATACGGACAATGGCGAATGGAATCAGTGGAGAAGGACCATTTAAGAGAGTGGAAGGCCTCCACAGCCTCAGAGGAACAGTTTTTTGGATCTTCTCCTTTTCGGATCATAGCAGAGATGGGAGCAGTCAAAGTGGAGAAATGAGGAATGAATTGTTGATAGTAGTTAGCAAAGCCAAGGAATCTCTGTATTGCTTTGACTCCAAATGGCAGCGGCCATTTAAGAATGGAAGAGAGTTTTTCAGGTTCCATCCTGAGTCCAGTATCTGAGATAATATAACCAAAGAAGGGAAAGGCGGACTGATCAAAAATGCATTTCTCATACTTGACATAGATAGCTTCTCCCTAAGACTCTGAAAACTGCTCATCTGTGGGAGGCCAGATCTGGGGAAAATACCAAAATATCATGCTGATACACAACAACGCAGTAATAAATCAGGTCCTGGAAGATATTGACGAACTCTTGCCGGTGCATTACTGAGTTCAAAGAGCATCACTCGGTATTCATAATGTCCATCCCTGGTGTTAAAAGCCATCATCCAATCGTCTCCCCGGTGAATGCAAATTAGATTGTAGGTGCCCCTCTAAATCTAATTTGGTGAAGATCCTGGCACCTCTTACTCGGTCAAACAACTCTGGGATCAATGTGATAGTATATTTATTTTTCACCATAAAGTGGTTGAGACCCCGATAGTCTATACAGGGTCGAAGTGATCCGTCTTTCTTTTCAACAAAGAAAACACAGCTGGCCAAATTCTCCTGAATGTAGTCCGACATAGCCTGAGTCTCAGCTAGGGACAGAGGGTACATTTGACCTCTAGGGGGTGTAGATCTGGGAATTAAGTCGATGGAACAGTCATGCAGTCAGTGGGGCGGCAAAGTCTCTGCTTCCTTTTTGTCAAATACATCAGCAAAGGACCAATATGCAGATGGTGAACCGGGCAGCAATGCAGGAGAAGACGGTCCTTGGCCAGACGTACTGGAGGCAGACACTTCTCATGACAACAATGTCATCAGCAGAGCACCACTCCAGTTGCCTAAGTACCCTAAGGCTCGCTCACAGTGGTGAGTAGCCAGCGTATAACTCAGAAGAGTGCTATCTAATGTTTCATCGGTTAGCACTTCCTCCAATATTATACTATGAAGCAGTGCTGACTAGGGTTGAGCGACTTTTACTTTTTTAGGATCAAGTCGGGTTTCGCTAAACCGGACTTTGTCAAAAGTCGGGTTGGGTGAAATTGTCCGATTATTGCGTAAAGTCGGGGGACGACTGAGACACGAAACCCAATGCAAGTCAATGGGGAATCAAAGTCGGCAGTGAGTGGAGGACAGGAAAACACCTACAGTGTCCATTTTAATGCCAAAAACATCAATTCTTATTACGGAAGCTTGTCAATCTCAATTTACTTTATAATAATAGTTAGGCATTGCAAACTGGGGGTCATTTGGCTAAAGTTGTGGGAGGGTAGGGCTGGCTAAAGTTTTTCATGGGCCCAGGGAAACGCGGAATACGTCACGGCAGTGGAGCAGGGAGAGGTAAGAATTTCAGCTTTGCAAGTGCTGTGATCCTGAGCAAGCAGTGGGGGCCCACTCGTTGGGATTGGCACTGGCACAGGGCCCCTCATAGTACGGCGGTGTGTTTGACGGTGGGTGGCGCCTCCCACCGGCAGAGACACTTTTGCATACTATGAGGGGCCCTGTGCCAGTGACGTCGCCAACGAGTATGCCCCCCCACCTGATGAAGGAACCTGCACTTTCATCTGCACCTTCCTCTTTGTCCCCATGTAAGGTGGTATAGTATGCAGGAAGGGGAACATGAGTTTCAGCAGGGTCAGATTCTGGCTGTGTAGAGTGCAAGGGGAATGTAGTGGTCTGGGTCAATGTACCAGCAGACTCATCTAGCAGTGGCTGGGCAATGGGCAGGATGAGGAGGAAACACAGATATAGGCCCAAATAATAAAGTGGGCTAAATGCAGTTCAAAATTGGTAACAGGAATAACCAGGCGGCATTGATTGGTTCAGCGGAGGACAACTGTAATGAGAGGCTGACACAGTGAGTAGGTCAAAATAAGTAAGTAGGCTAAATGCAGTTCAAAATTGGTAACAGGAATAACCAGGCAGCATTGCTTGGTTCAGCGGAGGACAATTGTAAGGAGTGGCTGACACAGTGAGTAGGCCCAAATAAGTAAGTGGGCTAAATGCAGTTCAAAATTGGTAACAGGAATAACAAGGCGGCATTGCTTGGTTCAGCGGAGGACAATTGTAAGGAGTGACTGACACAGTGAGTAGGCCCAAATAAGTAAGTGGGCTAAATGCAGTTCAAAATTGGTAACAGGACTAACCAGGTGGCATTGCTTTGTTCAGCGGAGGACAACTGTAATAAGAGGCTGACACAGTGAGTAGGCTAAAATAAGTAAGTAGGCTAAATGCAGTTCAAAATTGGTAACAGGAATAACCAGGCAGCATTGCTTGGTTCAGCGGAGGACAATTGTAAGGAGTGGCTGACACAGTGGGTAGGTCCAAATAAGTAAGTGGGCTAAATGCAGTTCATAATTGGTAACAGGAATAACCTGGCGGCATTGCTTGGTTCAGCGGAGGACAATTGTAAGGAGTGGCTGACACAGTGAGTAGGCCCAAATAAGTAAGTGGGCTAAATGCAGTTCAAAATTGGTAACACGAATAACCAGGCGGCATTGCTTGGTTCAGCGGAGGACAATTGTAAGGAGTGGCTGACACAGTGAGTAGGCCCAAATAAGTAAGTGGGCTAAATGCAGTTCAAAATTGGTAACACGAATAACCAGGCGGCATTACTTAGTTCAGCGGAGGACAATTGTAAGGAGTGGCAGACACAGTGAGTAGGCCCTAATAATAAAGTAGGCTACATGTCTGCCAAAAATTTTTCCAGAAATAACCAGGTGGCATAGCTAGGTACAGGTGTGGGCTCCTCTGCTGAGTAGCAGACAGTGGTAGTAGGCGCAACGTATTAACTGATCTAAATGGAGACCAGGGCCCCTGCATATTTTAACTATCATCTATCATTTCAACAAATTTGTATTGACAGTGCCATTGAAGGTTTTAACAGCACATACTACACAGTGGTGGAGCAGGGAGAGGTAAGTATTGCAAGTGGTAGAGCACTGTTCGAGCTGGGGGGAACACTCTCTCGTGGGCTGCGGTACTGGCACAGGGCCCCTCATATTACGACGGTGTGTGACGTTGGTTGTGCACCACCACCGTCAGAGACACTTCATTGTACTATGAGGGACCCTGTGCCAGTGCCGTCGCCCAAGAGTGGGCACACCCACCTGTCCAGGCAAACGGCACTCGCATGGGTGCTTGCGCCAGGTGGTGACCACGGCCCTGGGGGGGAGTCAGCCCATTTAGGGAGGTATATAAATGGCCTATGGTGGACATTCAGCAGCTGCAAATGGAGGAATTGGAGAAATCAGTAAGAGGAGGCCAAAAGCAAGACATTTTTCAGGCAAGCTACGTGTCAGCAGGGGAAGGTGGGGCCAAATAATTTGAAATCCATGATTGGTTCATTTTAATGAAGGTTAGATCATCAACATTTCGGGTAGCCAGACGTGTCCTTTTTTTGGTCAGTATTGAACCAGCAGCACTGAATACTCTTTCTGATAGCACACTAGCAGCAGGGCATGTGAGCTCCTGTAATGCATATTCTGCCAATTCAGGCCAGGTGTCTATCTTAGATGCCCATTAATCAAAGGGGAATGACCTGTGAGGGAGAACATCGATAAGGGTGGAAAAGTAGTTCGTAACCATACTGGACAAATGCTGTCTCCTGTTATGATCCCAATGGCAAGGATCTCAGAGATTACAGCAAAAGTCTGCAAACATAAATACCAGCTCATAGGGACGTGGTAACTAGGCTGACCATATACCTGATCCTAGCACAAACACTAACAGTAGCCGGGGAACGTGCCTACGTTGATCCTAGACGTCTCGCGCCAGCCGGAGAACTAACTAACCCTATCAGGGAAAATAAGACCTCTCTTGCCTCCAGAGAAAAGACCCCAAAGTAATACAAGCCCCCAACAAATAATAACGGTGAGGTAAGAAGAAAAGACAAACGTAAGAATGAACTAGATTTTAGCAAAGAGAGGCCCACTGACTAATAGCAGAAAATAGTAAGATGACTTATATGGTCAGCAAAAAACCCTGCAAAATATCCATGCTGAATATCCAAGAACCCTCAAACCGACTAACGGTGAGGGGGGAGAATATCAGCCCCCTAGAGCTTCCAGCAATATCAGGAATCACATATTGTACAAGCTGGACAAAAATCTGAACAAAGCAAAATAACAAAAAATAAGAAAGCAGGACTTAGCTTATCTTGCAAAGAACCAGGACCTGAAGACAGGAGCAAACAGAAATGAACTGATTACAACGATGCCAGGCACTGGACTGAGAATCCAGGAAGTTTAAATAGCAACACCCCAGGCCTAACGAAGCAGGTGAGTACCAACCTGGTAAAAGACAATCCAAGTGCCAAATCACTAGTGACCACAAGAGGGAGCCAAGAAGTATAGTTCACAACAGTACCCTGTCACTTTGAATCGATGCAGCAGTACCTGTCGTGTCAGTGGTCGTTGCAAAATCACTCCACAACCTGGTCATAAAACCCCTCTGTCCAACACCACTTCGGATTTGTGCACCTCTAACACCTCTGCCATGTTGCCCACTATGGCTCGTGTGAGAACCATCACCGCCACTGTGTGCTGGGAATGCCTGAACCAAACAGTCTACAAGAGTTGCTTGTTTGGTAGCCAATGTTTGCTCAAGGTTCTCATGTGGCATGATGTTTTGTAATTTTCCTCTATATCGTGGATCCAAGAGGCAAGCCAACCAGTAATCGTCATCAGTCATCATTTTGATAATGCGGAGGTCCCTTTTTAGGATACGCAAGGCATACTCAGCCATGTGGGCCAATGTTCCAGGTGTCAATTCACTGCTTGTGCTGGGTTGAGGGGCACTTTCTTGCAAATCAACATCACTTGTGTCCCGCAAAAACCCTGTACCTGACCTTGCAACGCCACCAGTTTCTACTTCCCCCTGAGAAGCATCCTCCTCCCATGAATATTCATCCCCATCATCCTCCTCTTCATCCGCCACCTCGTCCAGCAGAGTTCCCTGAGCTGACAATGGCTGACTGTCATCAAGGCTTCCCTCCTCTTTGGCTGCAGACGCCTGCTCCTTAATGTGCACCAAACTTTGCATCAGCAGACACATTAGTGGGATGCTCATGCTTATGAAGGCGTCGTCTGCAATTGCCAGCCGTGTGCATTGCATTCCTCAAAACACTGAAGGACTTGACAGAGGTCTTGTAGCTTCGACCACTGCACACCAATCAACTCCATGTCTGCCATCCAAGTGCCTGCCCGTGTATGTGTATCATCCCACAAATAAATTACTGCACGCCTCTGTTCACACAGCCTCTGAAGCATGTGCAGTGTGGAGTTCCACCTTGTTGCAACGTCGATTATTAGGCGGTGCTGGGGAAGATTCAGCGATCGCTGATGGTTCAGCATACGGCTGGAGTGTACGGGCGACCAGCGGATGTGCGAGCAAAGTCTTCACAACTTCAGGAGCAGGGCTGGTAACCCCGGATAATTTTTCAGGAAGCACTGCACCACCAGGTTCAAGGTGTGAGCCACGCAAGGTATGTGTTTCAGTTCTGAAAGGGCTATGGCAGCCATAAAATTCCTTCCATTATCACTGACTACCTTGCCTGCCTCAAGATGTACACTGCCCAGCCATGACTGAGTTTGTTGCTGCAAGTACTCGGCCAGTACTTCTGTGGTGTGTCTGTTGTCGCCCAAACACTTCATTTGTAACACAGCCTGCTGACACTTACCACTAGCTGTTCGATAATGGGACACCTCATGTGCAACACTGGCAGCTGCAGATGGAGTGGTTGTGCAACTGAGCTCTGTGGACAAGCTTTCGCTTCTGGAGGAGGAGGAGGAGGAGGAGTGGTGGCGAACACCTACAGCCAACTGTTTCCTAGACCATGGGCTAGGCAGAAGTATCCCACTATGGCTGTCCCCTGTGGACCCTGCATCTACCACATTAACCCAGTGTAACGTGATGAACACATAACATCCCTGGCCATGCCTACAGGTCCATGCATCTGTTGTGAGATGCAACTTTCCAGTGACTGATTTCCTCAGTGCTTAAACAATGCGTTCTTTGACATGCGGGTGGAGGGCTGGGATGGCTTTTCTCGCAAAGAAATGCTGACTGGGTAGGTCATAGCGTGGTACTGCGTATGCCATCAGGCCTTTGAAAACTTCGCTTTCAACCAACCAGTAGGGCATCATCTCTAATGAGATTAGTCTAGCAATGTGGGCGTTCAAATCCTGTGTATGCTGATGAGAGGATGAGTACTTTCTTTTCCTAACAAGAGTCTCTTGTAGGGTGAGCTGGACTGGAGAGCTGCATATGGTGGAACTAGCGGTGGTGGTGGTGGACATGGGGGATTGAGAGAGGGTTGGTGATGGTATTCTTGATGTTGGCCTACATACAGTGTTTCCTACTAATAACCTTGTGATTCCCTGACTGCTTTGGCCTTGCGACGATACCTCCACTGTTGTGAATTCTGTTGTGGGTTCTGCTCTTGGGCTCCCTCCGGTGGTTATAAGTGGTAGTGCTGCTGTTTGTCCTTCACAGCAGTCATCAGGTGCGTCCACTTCAGACGGGGCTATTTAGTCTGGCCTCACCCTTTGGTGAGTGCCAGTTGTTCATTGTTTCTGGAGGATTCACATTCCTTCCTGGTCGCCCCTGCTTGCAGTTCATTTCTTCAAGATAAGTTCTGCTTGTTTTTCTGCGGTTATAAGTGGTAGTGCTGCTGTTTGTCCTTCACAGCAGTCATCAGGTGCGTCCACTTCGGACGGGGCTATTTAGTCTGGCCTCACCCTTTGGGGAGTGCCAGTTGTTCATTGTTTCTGGAGGATTCACATTCCTTCCTGGTCGCCCCTGCTTGCAGTTCATTTCTTCAAGATAAGTTCTGCATGTTTTTCTGCCCACATGTTGTGGGCCTCATTGTTCAGTGCATTGCATGTTTTTTCTTGTCCAGCTTAATCTGTGTAAGGATTTATGCAGCCGAGCTGGAATCTCTGGAGAGGCAGATTTACCCTCCAAGCCTTTAATTAGATTTGGAGTTTTTTTTTGTATTATCTGTGGTGGACATTTCTTAGTATTTTTAATACTGACCGCATAGTTCTCTGTCCTATCTTTTCTATCTAGCTAGATTGGCCTCCTTTGCTAAATTCTGTTTTCAGCCTGTGTATGTTCCTTCCTCTCCTCTCACAGTCAATATTTGTGGGGGGCTGCCTATCCTTTGAGAATTTTCTCTGAGGCAAGATAGTTTTCCCTTTTCTATCTATAGGGTTAATTAGTCCTCCGGCTGTGACGAGGTGTCTAGGATTGGTAGGTACATCCCACGGCTACTTCTAGTTGCGGTGTTAAGTCCAGGGTCTGCGGTCAGTACAGTTACCACATTCTCCAGAGTACGTCTCATGCCGCTCTTAAGCCACCAGATCATAACACTCCACATTTGCTGCTGGTGGTGTCCTAACCGGTGGGCTTACAGTGAGGGAAGCAATGTAGCGTTGCTGATTACCTTCATTCTGAGCAGGTGCACCAATGGTACATGACGTTTGGTAGTTAATCCAGGCTTACAAGTGCCCGCTGGTTCAATGTCTACGCATGCATGTTGTATTTAAATTTTGAAGATACTTCCCTCTGCTAAAGGTCGTTGAGCATTTCTTACAGATAACTTTGCACTGATCAATCGGATCTTGGTTAAAAAATTGCCACACTGCACTCTTCCTACTATCGAATACCTTTTCAGGCATTGCACGCTGTGCTACTTTCACTGGATGGCCACGCTGTCCTAAAACTGTTTTAAGTTTTGACACATGTTTTTGGTCTGATACGGGCCTGCCAGATGACAGCTGTTGCGATGTAGATGGCTGATGCGGATCATCCTCCTCCGCTTCTGAGCTACTGGCAGCGGCACCCTCTTTCCCCAATGGCTGCCAATCTGCGTTAACAACTGGGTCATCTATCACCTCCTCTTCAATGTTAGGTGCACCTTCCTCTGTGTCACCGTATAAGGTGCTATAGCGTTCGGGATGGGGCACCATAGTCTCATAAGGGTCAGATTCTGGCTCAGTACACTGTGAGGGCAATGTAGTGATCTGAGTCAATGGAACAGCATAATAATCTAGCTGTGGCTGTGCATCAGTGCACTCCATGTCCGATTCATCTTGTAATGGGCAGTTAACAATTTCCCTTTCTAACCCAGGCATGGTATGTGTAGAGAGCTCCATGGAGTAACCTGTAGTGTCGCCTGACGCATCCTTCACTTTTGGTTTGGGTGAAGGACACAAGGAAACGTCTTGTTCCTGACCGGGAGCATCCACTGACGACTCGCTGCTTTTATATTTGGAACTTTCCGAAGAGGAGGTGAAAGAGCTAGAGGCTGAGTCAGCAATGAAAGTCAAAACTTTTTCCTGCTGCTCCAGCTTTAAAAGCTGTTTTCCTACTCCCAGATAAGAGAGCCTTAGAGGCCTTGTGTAGCCAGACGATGATGCTGGCTCAACACCTCAAGCTTTAGGTGCTATTTTGCTTTTCCCACTACCACCAGATGCTCCACCACCACCACCACTATCAGTACCAGCTGGCAACAACCGCCCACGGCCTCTTCCACCAGACTTCCTCATTTTTTGGAAAATGTAACCAAAATAACAACCGTTATATGGTACTGTAAACCAAGGTAGAAGGTGTATATAAACTTGTTGAGAATTTAAATCTCCCTTTTTATTTTGGGGAGACTGAACCACAACTCAGGCCCAGTGTATTTTACAACGCAATGTGAGTGGCAGCAAGTGGCTGGCTGATACACAACAAACTAAGAGGACTGAGGTATATCCACTTTGTGAGAATTTCAATCTCACTTTTTTGGGGGGAGTGTTATGGACCTGGTGGTTAGGTGCACCAGGAATGACCTGATAGTTAAACATAGAATCCGGACGAGCTCTGGGGAAATGGGAACTCTGCTGACCGCAAACCCTACTCCTATCAACACAACTAGAAATAGCCGTGGAGCGTGCCTGACTCTGCCTAGACGCCTCTTCACAGCCTAAGAGCTAACTACCCCTAAAGAAAGGAAACAAAGCCTCACTTGCCTCAGAGAAATTTCCCCAAAGGTAAAAGCAGCCCCCCACACGTATTGACTGTGAGTTAAGAGGAAATCACAAACACAGGATGAAATAGGCTTTAGCAAAGAGAGGCCAGTCTAACTAAACAGATTGAGGATAGAAAAGGGATCTTTGCGGTCAACACAACAAACTACAAAAACCACGCAGAGTGTGCAAAAAATACCCCCGCACCGACTCACGGTGCCGTGGTGCCACTCTGCACCCCCAGAGCTTCCAGCTAGCCAGGCAGTTTCATGAAAGCCAGCTGGACTAAAACTTAGCAAAAAAAACCATAAGAACAAATAAACAAGCCAGAACTTAGCTTTGGCTGGAGTAGTCAGGTCCTCAGAAAGATCCAGGAGAGATCTGAACCAGTACTAGAACATTGACAGCTGGCATGGAGTAATGATCTGAGTGGAGTTAAATAGCGAATCTAACCTAGCCCTAAACGAGGGCAGGTGGGGAAGGAATCTCAGAACCAGCAGCTCCACTCACAGCCACCAGAGGGAGTCCACGGACAGAACTCACCGAAGTATCATTCATGACCACAGGAGTGAGTTCGAGAATGGAATTCACAACAGTGCCCCCCCTTGAGGAGGGGTCACCGAACCCTCACCAGAGCCCCCTAAATCGGCAGCATGGACATCAGAGGCAACAACCCAGGAATTATCCTCCTGACCATAGCCCTTCCATTTGACCAAGTACTGAAGTTTTCATCTCGAAATACGAGAATCCAAAATCTTCTCCACCACATACTCCAACTCCCCCTCGACCAACACCGGAGCAGGAGGATCAACGGAGGGAACCATAGGTGCCACATATCTCTGCAGCAACGACCTTTGGAACACATTATGGATGGCAAAAGAAGCAGGAAGGGCCAAACGAAATGATACAGGATTAAGAGTTTCAGAAATCTTATAAGGACCAATGAAACGAGGCTTAAACTTAGGAGAAGAAACCTTCATAGGAACATAACGAGTAGTGTTGAGCGATACCGTCCGATACTTGAAAGTATCGGTATCGGAAAGTATCGGCCGATACCGGCAAAGTATCGGATCTAATCCGATACCGATACCCGATACCAATACAAGTCAATGGGACTCATGTATCAGACGGTATTCCTGATGGTTCCCAGGGTCTGAAGGAGAGGAAACTCTCCTTCAGGCCCTGGGAACCATATTAATGTGTAAAATAAAGAATTAAAATAAAAAATATTGCTATATTCACCTCACCGACGCAGCCTGGACCTCACCGAGTGAACCGGCAGCGTTCTTTGCTTAAAATGCGCGCTTTTCCTTCCTTCCGTGATGTCACGGCTTCTGATTGGTCGCGTGCCGCCCATGTGGCCGCGACGCGACCAATCACAGCAAGCCGTGACGTAATTTTCAGGTCCTTCTAGGCATTCAGTATTTTAAAATTACGTTCCAGCTTTGTGATTGGTCGCGTCGCGGTCACATGGGCGACGCGACCAATCACAAGCCGTGACGTCACGGGAGGCAGGAGACGCGCGCATTTTTAAAATTACGTCACGGCTTGTGATTGGTTGCGTGCCGCCCATGTGACTGCGACGCGACCAATCACAGCAAGCCATGACGTAATTTCAGGTCCTGATGCCTATTTCTGCATTCAGGACCTGAAATTACGTCACGGCTTGCTGTGATTGGTCGCATCGCGGTCACATGGGCGGCACGCAACCAATCACAAGCCGCGACGTAATTTTAAAAATGCGCGCGTTTCCTGCCTCCCGTGACGTCACGGCTTGTGATTGGTCGCGTCGCCCATGTGACCGCGACACGACCAATCACAAAGCCGGAACGTAATTTTAAAATACTGAATGCCTAGAAGGACCTGAAAATTACGTCACGGCTTGCTGTGATTGGTCGCGTCGCGGCCACATGGGCGGCACGCGACCAATCAGAAGCCATGACGTCACGGAAGGAAGGAAAAGCGCGCATTTTAAGCAAAGAACGCTGCCGGTTCCCTCGGTGAGGTCCAGGCTGCGTCGAAGAGGTGAGTATAGCAATATTTTTTATTTTAATTCTTTATTTTACACATTAATATGGTTCCCAGGGCCTGAAGAAGAGTTTCCTCTTATTAATCTCATTAATGTTGTTTCGATACCGATACCCGATACCACAAAAGTATCGGATCTCGGTATCGGAATTCCGATACAGCAAATATCGGCCGATACCCGATACTTGCGGTATCGGAATGCTCAACACTAATAACGAGATGATAACCAAACCAAATCCCCAACACGAAGTCGGGGACCAACACGGCGACGGCGGTTAGCGAAACGTTGAGCCTTCTCTTGGGACAAGGTCAAATTGTCCACCACATGAGTCCAAATCTGCTGCAACCTGTCCACCACAGAATCCACACCAGGACAGTCCGAAGGCTCAACCTGCCCTGAAGAAAAACGAGGATGAAAACCAGAATTTAAAAAAAAGGCGAAACCAAAGTAGACGAACTGGCCCGATTATTAAGGGCGAACTCAGCCAATGGCAAGAAGGTCACCCAATCATCCTGATCCGCAGAAACAAAGCATCTCAGATAGGTTTCCAAAGTCTGATTGGTTCGTTTGGTTTGGCCATTTGTCTGAGGATGGAAAGCCGAAGAAAAAGACAAATCAATGCCCATCTTAGCACAAAAGGAACGCCAAAACCTTGAAACAAACTGGGAACCTCTGTCAGACACGATGTTCTCCGGAATGCCATGCAAACGAACCACATGTTGGAAAAATAATGGAACCAAATCAGAGGAAGAAGGCAATTTAGGCAAGGGTACCAAATGGACCATTTTAGAGAAGCGATCACAAACCACCCAGATGACCGACATCCTTTGAGAAACAGGAAAATCTGAAATAAAATCCATGGAAACATGCGTCCAGGGCCTTTTCGGGACCGGCAAGGGCAAAAGTAACCCACTGGCACGAGAACAGCAGGGCTTAGCCCGAGCACAAGTCCCACAAGACTGCACAAAAGAACGCACATCCTGCGACAAAGAAGGCCACCAAAAGGACCTAGCCACCAAATCTCTGGTACCAAAAATCCCAGGATGACCAGCCAACACCGAACAATGAACCTCAGAGATAACTCTATTAGTCCATCTATCAGGGACAAACAGTTTCTCCGCTGGACAACGGTCAGGTCTATCAGCCTGGAACTCCTGCAGCACCCGCCGCAAATCAGGGGAGATGGCAGACAGAACTACCCTCTCTCTGAGAATACCAGCTGGCTCAGGAACCCCAGGAGAATCAGGAACAAAACTCCTTGAAAGGGCAACAGCCTTCACATTCTTAGAACCCGGAAGGTACGAAACCACAAAATTGAAACGGGAGAAAAACAGCGACCAACGAGCCTGTCTAGGATTCAACCGCTTGGCAGACTCGAGATAAGTCAGATTCTTGTGATCTGTCAAGACCACCACGCGATGCTTGGCTCCTTCAAGCCAATGTCGCCACTCCTCGAATGCCCACTTCATAGCCAACAACTCCCGATTGCCAACATCATAATTACGCTCAGCAGGCGAAAACTTTCTTGAAAAGAAAGCGCATGGCTTCATTACAGAGCAATCAGAACTTCTCTGAGACAAAACAGCCCCTGCTCCAATTTCAGAAGCATCAACCTCGACCTGAAAAGGGAGCGAAACATCTGGCTGACACAACACAGGAGCCGAAGAGAAACGACGTTTCAACTCCAGAAAAGCCTCAATGGCCGCAGAGGACCAATTCACCACATCAGCACCCTTCTTGGTCAAATCAGTCAACGGTTTAACAACACTAGAAAAATTAGCGATGAAGCGACGGTAAAAATTGGCAAAGCCCAGAAATTTCTGAAGGCTCTTCACAGATGTAGGCCGAGTCCAATCATAAATAGCTTGGACTTTAACAGGATCCATCTCGATAGTAGAAGGGGAAAAAATGAAACCCAAAAAGGAAACCTTCTGAACTCCAAAGAGACACTTAGATCCCTTCACAAACAAGGAATTATCACGAAGGACCTGGAACACCATTCTGACCTGCTTCACATGGGACTCCCAATCATCCGAAAAGACCAAAATATCATCCAAATATACGATCATGAATCTATCCAGATACTTTCGGAAGATGTCATGCATAAAGGACTGAAACACAGAGGGAGCATTAGAAAGGCCGAATGGCATCACCAGGTACTCAAAATGGCCCTCGGGCGTATTAAATGCTGTTTTCCATTCATCGCCCTGTTTAATACGCACGAGATTATACGCCCCTCGAAGGTCTATCTTGGTGAACCAACTAGCCCCCTTAATCCGAGCAAATAAATCAGACAATAGAGGCAAAGGGTACTGAAATTTGACCGTGATTTTATTAAGAAGGCGGTAATCTATACAAGGTCTCAGAGAACCATCCTTCTTGGCCACAAAAAAAAAACCCTGCTCCCAATGGTGACGACGACGGGCGGATATGCCCTTTCTCCAAGGACTCCTTTATATAACTCCTCATAGCGGCGTGTTCTGGCACAGAAAAATTAAAAAGTCGTCCCTTAGGGAACTTGCTACCAGGAATCAAATTAATAGCACAATCACAATCCCTATGAGGAGGTAGGGTACTAGACTTGGGCTCATCAAATACATCCCGGTAATCTGACAAAAACTCAAGGACTTCAGAAGGAGTGGAGGAAGAAATTGACAACAATGAAACATCCCCATGTACCCCTTGACAGCCCCAACTGGACACCGACATTGATTTCCAATCCAATACTGGATTACGGACCTGCAGCCATGGCAAACCCAACACGACCACATCATGCAGATTGTGCAACACCAAAAAGCGAATATCCTCCTGATGCGCAGGAGCCATGCACATGGTCAACTGGGTCCAGTACTGAGGCTTATTCTTGGCCAAAGGCGTAGCATCAATTCCCCTCAAAGGAATGGGATGCTGCAAGGGCTCCAAGAAAAAACCACAGCGCCTGGCAAACTCTAAGTCCATCAAATTCAGGGCAGCGCCTGAATCCACAAATGCCATAACAGAATAGGATGACAAAGAGCAAATCAGAGTAACGGACAAAATAAATTTAGGCTGTACAGTACCAATGGTGACAGACCTAGCGAACCGCTTAGTGCGCTTAGGACAATCAGAGATAGCATGAGTGGAGTCACGACAGTAAAAACACAGCCCATTCTGACGTCTATGTTCTTGTCGTTCAGCTCTGGTCAAAGTCCTATCACATTGCATAGGCTCAGGCCTCTGCTCAGAGGATACCGCCAAATGGTGCACAGTTTTGCACTCACGTAAGCGCCGATCGATCTGTATGGCCAAGGACATTGAGTCATTCAGACCAGCAGGCGTGGGGAACCCCACCATAACATCCTTAAGGGCTTCAGAAAGACTCTTTCTGAAAATTGCTGCCAGGGCTGCCAGGGCACACTCATTCCACTGAGTAAGCACAGACCACTTTCTGAAATTCTGGCAATATACCTCCGCTTCATCCTGACCCTGACACAAAGCCAGCAAAATTTTCTCTGCCTGATCCACAGAATTCGGTTCATCATAAAGCAATCCCAACGCCAGAAAAAACGCATCTACTGTACATTACGCAATGCAGGATCTCCTGGCGCCAGGTCGAATGCCCAGTCTTGAGGGTCGCCACGCAACAAAGAAATAATGATTCTCACTTGCTGAAAAGGGTCACCAGAAGAGCGGGGTTTCAGAGCGAGAAACAGTTTACAATTGTTTTTGAAACTCAGAAATTTAGATCTATCCCCAGAAAACAAATCAGGAATTGGAATTCTAGGCTCCAACATAGGATTCTGAACAACATAATCTTGAATGTTTTGTACCCTTGCAGCGAGTTGATCTACACTAGAGGACAGACCTTAAATGTCCATATCCACACCTGAGTTCTGAACCACCCAGAGCTTAAGGGAAAAAGAAAGGCAAAACACACTGCAGAGAAAAAAAAAATGGTCTCAGAACTTCTCTTTTCCCTCTATTGAGATGCATTAACACTTTGTGGGCCAGCCGTACTATTATGGACCTGGTGGTTAGGTGCACCAGGAATGACCTGATAGTTAAACACGGAATCGGGACGAGCTCTGGGGAAATGGGAACTCTGCTGACCGCAAACCCTACTCCTATCAACACAACTAGAAATAGCCGTGGAGCGTGCCTGACTCTGCCTAGACGCCTCTTCACAGCCTAAGAGCTAACTACCCCTAAAGAAAGGAAACAAAGCCTCACTTGACTCAGAGAAATTTCTCCAAAGGTAAAAGCAGCCCCCCACACGTATTGACTGTGAGTTAAGAGGAAATCACAAACACAGGGTGAAATAGGCTTTAGCAAAGAGAGGCCAGTCTAACTAAACAGATTGAGGATAGAAAAGGGATCTTTGCGGTCAACACAACAAACTACAAAAACCACGCAGAGTGTGCAAAAAATACCCCCGCACCGACTCACGGTGCCGTGGTGCCACTCTGCACCCCCAGAGCTTCCAGCTAGCCAGGCAGTTTCATGAAAGCCAGCTGGACTAGAACTTAGCAAGAAAAACCATAAGAACAAATGAACAAGCCAGAACTTAGCTTTGGCTGGAGTAGTCAGGTCCTCAGAAAGATCCAGGAGAGATCTGAACCAGTACTAGAACATTGACAGCTGGCATGGAGTAATGATCTGAGTGGAGTTAAATAGCGAATCCAACATAGCCCTAAACGAGGGCAGGTGGGGAAGGAATCTCAGAACCAGCAGCTCCACTCACAGCCACCAGAGGGAGTCCACGGACAGAACTCACCGAAGTACCATTCATGACCACAGGAGGGAGTTCGAGAACGGAATTCACAACAGGGGAGACTGAACCCAAACTCAGGCCCAGTGTATTTTACAACGCAATGTGAGTGGCAGCAAGTGGCTGGCTGATATATGACAAACTAAGAGGACTGAGTTATATCCACTTTGTGAGAATTTGAATCTCACTTTTTTTGGGAGGAGACTGAACCCAAGCTCAGGCACAGTGTATAAAACAATGCAATGTGATTGGCAGCAAGTGGCTGGAAGATATATGAAAAAATACAAGGACTGTAGTACAATTTCAATCTCCCTACAATGATCTCAGAACAAGTATGGCAGCAATAAAAAGGACTGCTGCACACAAAAGTGTGGACAAATAAACAAGATAACTGTGCAGAAAAGAGCAACAGGATTTTTGCTTTTAAAAAAGCAGTTGGTTTGCACAGCAGTGGTGCAAACAGCAATGCAGCTATCAGGGAGCCCTATAAGGCAGCCTAATAAGCTACAGAGCTGATGCCCAAAGATATAGCCTCCACTGTCCTTGCAAAACAAAGGTGGTGTTGGACAGTGGAAATCGCTACAGCACAAGCGGTTTGGGGGTTAATCTTCCCTCCCTATGTCCCTTCTTCTGACGAACCTGCAGCAACCTCTCCCTATGCTAAAATCGGCAGAAGTAAGATGGCGGTCGGCGTGCATGCCCCTTTATATAGATAAACTAAAGAGGTGGACCCTCTGGGTCATGGCTACAGAGCCTCCAAGGACGAGTGGACCAGATAGAGCCACCCCCTATTCAGGGAGTGTTTGGAACAGGCCCAAGGAGGATGAAGCCGCAACTGCCAGAGCCACAGGTACGACCAAGGACTGGACTAAGAAAGAGAAGATGAGAAGAAGTCAGGACCTCAGAAGAGACAGAAACAGCAGAGGCACAGGAGTGGCTAGGGCGGCAGAGACACTGGACTGGCAGGGACAGCAGACACACAGGACTGGCAGGGACGGTAGAGACACAGGACTGGCAGGTATGGCCGAGACACAGGACTGGAAGGGATAGCAGAGATACAGGACTGGCAGGGACGGCAGAGATACAGGACTGGCAGGGACGGCAGAGACACAGGACTGGCAGGGACGGCAGAGACACAGGACTGGCAGGGATGGAAGAGATACAGGATTGGCAGGGACGGCAGAAATACAGGACTAGCTTCGACGGCAGAGACACAGGATCGGCAGGGACGACCTGAAACCAAAGCAGAGTCACAGCAGAGAGAACAGAGACAGGGAGCCAAAGAACCTAAAGAAGCGCCAGCCAAAACTAGCGACGACCATAGACACTAAGGCGTCTTACCTGGGAAGACGCAGGGAAGAAATACCCGACAGGCGCTGCCATATTGGGGCGGAGCCACCAGGTCACGTCCTCCTAGAAGCCCCAGCAGCGAGAGGAGCGCATCTGCGGACCGCCGAAGGAACGAGCACCAGAGAATCCAGATAGAGAGGAGTGAGGAGGAGCGTCGGGAGTGCGCCGGCCAGAAAGGTAAGTATTAGGCGGCATATTAGGCAGCGCAAAACAAAGTACACTATAATATCCAGGGGAGGGAAAATAGGGGAGAGCAAATTGGAGAGATGAAGGAAAGGAAACAAGTTATATTAAGGGAAGGAGAAGAGGGGGAAGGGAAAGGAGAAGGAGTGGAGAGATCACCAAACTCCTAAGCCATCACTCCCACCACCTCTCCATTTGTAACATAAACCTTAATTTTACAACCTTGGCTTATCTTTAGGAGGCATCACCCCATCCACCCCATGCACAAATGTCCTTTTGTAACATCTCTCAATTGTTGCTCACTTGTTTCAGTCATTCATTGAAACTTGTCCGATGTTAGAGTCTCTGTGTTCTGAAGACTTACAAATATAATGTTTCTGGTTAGCTAATAAAGATATCTCTCTTGAAATACTCTGGTCATTTTTGGGCAAAAAAGTATTTACAGTCATATGAAAAAGTTTGGGCACCCCTATTAATCTTAAGCTTAATGTTTTATAAAAATTGTTTTTTTTTGCAACAGCTATTTCAGTTTCATATATCTAATAACTGTTGGACACAGTAATGTTTCTGCCTTGAAATGAGGTTTATTGTACTAACAGAAAATGTGCAATCTGCATTCAAACAAAATTTGACAGGTGCATAAGTATGGGCACCCTTATCATTTTCTTGTTTTAAATACTCCTACCTACTTTTTACTGACATACTAAAGCACTTTTTTTGGTTTTGTAACCTCATTGAGCTTTGAACTTCATAGCTAGGTGTATGCAATCATGAGAAAAACTACTTAAAGTGGCCACTTGCAAGTTGTTCTCCTGTTTGAATCTCCTCTGAAGACTGGCATCATGGGCTCCTCAAAACAACTGTCAAATGATCTGAAAACAAAGATTATTCAACATAGTTGTTCAGGGGAAGGATACAAAAAGATGTCTCAGAGATATAACCTGTCAATTTCCACTGTGAGGAACATAGTAAGGAAATGGAAGAACACAGGTACAGTTCTTGTTAAGGCCAAAGTGGCAGGCCAAGAAAAACATCAGAAAGGCAGAGAAGAAGAATGGTGAGATCAGTCAAGGACAATCCTCAGACCATCTCCAGAGAGCTGCAGCATCAACTTCCTGCAGATGGTGTCACTGTGCATCGGTCAACTATACAACGCACTGTGTTTTTTTGCCACCATGTATAACGCCTTTTTGTATTACCAAACAACTCAATCTTGGTTTCATGAGTCCACAGGACCTTCTTCCAAAAAGAAATTGGCTTCTCCAAATGTGCTTTTGCATACCTCAGCCGACTCTGTTTGTGGCGTGCTTGCAGAAACGGCTTCTTTCGCATCACTCTCCCATACAGCTTCTCCTTGTGCAAAGTGCGTTGTATAGTTGATTGATGCACAGTGACACCATCTGCAGCAAGTTGATGCTGCAGATCTCTGGAGGTGGCCTGAGGATTGTTCTTGACTGATCTCACCATTCTTCTTCTCTGCCTTTCTGATGTTTTTCTTGGCCTGCCACTTCTGGCCTTAACAAGAACTGTACTTGTGTTCTTCCATTTCCTTACTATGTTCCTCACAGTGGAAATTGACAGGTTAAACCTCTGAGACAGCTTTTTGTATCCTTCTCCTGAACAACTATGTTGAATAATCTTTGTTTTCAGATCATTTGACAGTTGTTTTGAGGAGCCCATGATGCCACTCTTCGGAGGAGATTCAAACAGGAGAACAACTTGCAAGTGGCCACTTTAAGTAGCTTTTCTCATGATTGCATACACCTAGCTATGAAGTTCAAAGCTCAATGAGGTTACAAAACCAAAAAAAGTGCTTTAGTATGTCAGTAAAAAGTAGGTAGGAGTATTTAAAACAAGAAAATGATAAGGGTGCCCATACTTATGCACCTGTCAAATTTTGTTTGAATGCAGATTGCACATTTTCTGTTAGTACAATAAACCTCATTTCAAGGCAGAAACATTACTGTGTCCAACAGTTATTAGATATATGAAACTGAAATAGCTGTTGCAAAAAAAACAATTTTTATAAAACATTAAGCTTAAGATTAATAGGGGTGCCCAAACTTTTTCATATGACTGTACATCATTTTTTCTGGCTAATGCAGTACCAAAATATTTTTTTTTACTATATATCACAAGTAAACATAAACTATATCAACCTAAATTACCACTAATATAAAGTACAATGTGTCATGAAACAAAAAATAATCTCAGAATCACTTGGATATTTAGAAGAATTCCAAATTAATTATATTTATCAATGACACATTTTTTTTTTAAAAGGCTAAGTTATTAAATTGAAAATTGTCTCTGTCCCTAAAGGGTTAATCCTGTTCATAGGTATTTCTCTTTATTTCAGACCTTGGTTTGCTTTTTCTTGATATTGTTTATATTGTAATTTAGTTAACCATGTCATTCCTACATTTGAAAAAAACTAAAGGCTACAACTTAATAGATGTAAAATAGTGACATACATTGGGGAAAAACAGTATTTCATCAGCCACCAATAGTGTTGAGCGATACCTTCCGATATGCAAAGGTATCGATATCGGATTGGATCGCTCGATACCCAAAAAGTATCGGATATCGCCGATACCGATACCCGATACCAATGCATATCAATGGGACAAAAAATATATGAATGGTTCCCAGGGTCTGAAGGAGAGGAAACTCTGCTTCAGGCCCTGGGATCCATATTCATGTATAAAATAAAGAATAAAAATAAAAAATATTGATATACTCACCCCTCTGACGGCCCCGGCTCTCACCGGTCCAAGCGTCTGCCTCCGTTCCCTAAGAATGCAGAGTGAAGGACCTTCGATGACGTCGTGGCTTGTGATTGGTCGCGTGACCGCTCATGTGACCGCTCACGCGACCAATCACAAGCTGCGACGTCATTGCAGGCCCTACACTCACTCATTCTTAGGAACGGAGGCTGCCGGTTACATCGCTAAGGTCCAGGGTCCGCCGGAGGGGTGAGTGTATCAATATTTTTTATTTTTATTATTTATTTTTTACATGAATATGGATCCGAGGGCCTGAAGGAGAGTCTCCTCTCCTCCAGACCCTGGGAACCATACGCACCGCACACATCCGATTCCGATTTCCGATATCGCAAAAATATCGGAACTCGGTATCGGAATTCCGATACTTGCAGTATCGGAATGCTCAACACTAGCCACCAATTGTGCAGTTCTCCCACTTAAAAAAGATGAGAGAGGCCTGTAATTGACATTATAGGTAGACCACAACTATGAGCGTCAAAATGAGAAAACAAGTAAAGAAAATCACCTTGTCTGATTTGGCAAGATTTATTTTGCAAGTTATGGTGTAAAATAAGTATTTGGTCACCTAAAAACATGCAAGTTTTCTGGCTCTCACAGACCTGTAACTTCTTCTTTAAGAGGCGCCTCTGTCCTCCACTCATTACCTGTAGTAATGGCACCTGTTTCAACTTGTTATCAGTATAAAAAACACCTATCTACAATCTCAAACAGTCACACTCCAAACTCCACTATGGTGAAGACCAAAGAGCTGTCGAAGGACACCAGAAACAAAATTGTAGCCCTGCACCAGGCTGGGAAGATTGAATCTGCAATGGGCAAGCAGCTTGGTGTGACAAAATCAACTGTGGGAGCAATAATAAGAAAATGGAAGACATACAAGACCACTGATAATTTACTTCAATCTGTGGCTCCACACAAGATCTCACCCCATGGGGTCAAAATGATCACAAGAACGGTGAGCAAAAATCCCAGAACCACACCGGGGGACGTAGTGAATGACCTGCATAGAGCTGGGACCATCATAACAAAGGCTACCATCAGTAGCTGCGCCGCCAGGGAAGCAGTTCCTGCATTGCCAGACGTGTACCCCTGCTTAAGGCAGTACATGTCCAGGCCCGTCTGAAGTTTGCTAGAGAGCATTTGGATTATCCAGAAGAGTATTGAGAGAATGTCTTATGGTATAATGAAACCAAAGTAGAACTGTTTGGTAGAAACAAAATTCATCATGTTTGGAGGAGACAGAATGTTGAGTTGCATCCAAAGAACACAATACCTACTGTGAATCATGGGGGTGGCAACATCATGCTTTGGGGCTATTTCTCTGCAAAGGGACCAGGACAACTGAACCGTGTATATGAAAGAATAAATGGAGGAATGCATTGTGAGATTTTGAATGCAAACCTCACTCCATCAGCAAGGGCATTGAAGATGAAACGTGGATGGGTCTTTCATCATGATAATGATCCCAAGCACCCCGCCAGGGCAACAAAGGAGTGGCTTCGTAAGAGGAATATGGAGGTCCTGGAGTGGCCTAGCCAGTCTCCATATCTCAACTCCATAGAAAAACTTTGGAGGGAGTTGAATGCTGTGTTGCCCAGCGAAGGGCCCAAAACATCACTGCTGTAGAGATCTGCATGGAGGAATGGGCCAACATACCACCAACAGTGTGTGCCAACCTTGTGAAGACTTACAGAAAACATTTTACCTCTGTCATTGCCAACAAAGGATATATAATAAAATATTGAGATGAACTTTTGTTAATGACCAAATACTTATTTTCCACCATAATTTGCAAAATAAATCTTGCCAAATCAGACATGGTGATTTTCTGGATTTATTTTCTCGTTTTGACTCTCATAGTTGTGGCCTACCTATGATGTCAATTACAGGCCTCTCTCATCTTTTAATAAGTGGGAGAACTTGCACAATTGGTCGCTGACTAAATACTTTTTTCCCCCACTGTAATTCAGTATAATACACACATAATCATTTGCTTTGGAAAAGTCGCTTCATAATATGTAATATGAATATGTAATTTTACACCTGCATACAGTGTGCTACAGTTTTATTTCTGCATTTTCTTAACAAAAGCGCCCTTCTTGAGCCCGTGGAGACCACTTACTGCCTTGATTGCATTTTAGCAAAAGGTCAAAATGACTTTACTTGGTTTAAAAAGAAAAACATGAATTTTAATTGGTTCTACTTTACGGAGGCTTGGTGAGAGAAGTGCCAGTCATTCTCAAGAATGATTATTTGATTATAGGTAGCATTTCATGTTCTTATTGCTTCTTAATGTTTTCCTCAGATCACAACACTAGAATTCCAGCTGTGTCTTACTTATTTTATGCCGTAGCATTTACAAAGCGCAAAAGCCTGTTTTTGTGTTGCTGACATCTCAAAACATACGTTCAACTGTGTACGTGACAATTCATTAACACTTTCATTGACTTTTTAATCTTCTGGTAAAATAGTGCAGAATGTACGTAAATGTAGAAAGAAGACAAAATTAAAATTATATAATTTACCTGTCGCAACAGCTTACATTTTCCAAGACTCATTTTATTTAAAAACAATATTTGTTTCTGTGGACCAATTTTTTCTTCTGGGTTTTTGCCATATCTGTTGCACCTAGACATAGCCATTAAAAAGTAACTGTGTTTAGTCAGAGACTTGTCAATCCAGTGCAGCGGGAGGGAAGAAGCTGCTGGAGACCCTCCTGTCTGACTGTTTGTCTGAAATGCAGGGTCATTGCAGAGTCAAATATACCTGGTTGAAGTCACACAGGCAATGCGTGACACATGTTGTCCATGAATAGGGCGGAATGTATCAGATGTCAGGTCCCTTTTAAGTGGAAATCACTCACTTTATTTTTTTCAGTGAAGTCTTATTTTGCTTACTTTACTAGCTTTTTACGTTAATGGCTTTTTGTGGCTTCATTTTTGCTAACATTTTCTGAAACCACAGAAAAATCTGTTATTTCCAATTTTTTTGAAAACAACATAAAATGATACGTTTTTATAGAGATTTTTAAAAAATATGGCAATAATGCTGTGATTGTACTTTTATTACAGAAAATGCAGTTTAATTGTGTGACGTCTGTATCGCTAACTGCCTTCCGGTCTCTATTTCTGGTGGTCCTATGCTCTAGCTGAAGGTACCTTGGGGAGATAAATTTGGTTCTGTGTCCTCCGGGACTTGCAGATTCATCTTGGCTAGGAGTTTGGTGATTAACTTTTATCTGTATTTGCTTCATTATTGAGGGCAAGGCAGGGCTAAAAGCTAATTAAGCTGAAATCCTACTGTCCACTGCCAGTTATACTGTAATTTGACTTAGGGCTCATACTCACTTGCATGAAATACAGCCGAGTCTCGCAGGTTAAAACCCGGCTCTGCCGTTGGCACTCCAGAGCGGAGCGTGAAGCTCCATGTATTGCTGTGCGGCCGCACACTCAGCTCTGGAGTGCCGACGGCAGAGCCGGGTTTTAACCTGCGAGACTCAGCCGTATTTCATGCAAGTGAGTATGAGTGTTAAAAGTGAAATCTTGTGTGTACATAAATCCTTTAAAAGCTGATATTTATCTCTAACTAATAAAAAAATACAAAGGTAACATCAACCCCACAAATATAACCCCATTTGCCACCACTACAGGTCAGGTGGGAAGAGCAGGACAAAGCACCAAAATTGGTACATCTAATAGATGTGCCTTTTCTGAGCGGCTGTGGGCTGCTATTTTTAGGCTGGGTGAGCAATATCCATGGCCCCATACCAACCTGAGAATACCAGCTCCCAGCTTTCTGTTTAAGCAAGGCTGTTGTTAAAAATGGGGGAACCCCATGCCCCTCTATTTTTGATAACCAGCTGTTGGGGTTGGCGGATTGCACCAAATAAAAATAAATAAATAAGGTGCAATTGCAAACCGGAGTCCACCGTGCAGTAAACTGCTGCTAGTATGAACAATGATGGATGAAAACTAGCAAACGTTCCTCCCTAAACACACTGAGTTAAACTCTACACAATGTGAATGGAACACAGAAAGCCAAACCCAATTACAACTCAGAGGTGCACAGGGACAGTGAGTACCAGCTCAGCTAACCTCCGAAGGGGTAGAGGGAAGGTTAGTACCTGCTCAGCTAACCACCGAGGGGTTCAGGGAAGATAAGTACCAGCTCAACTAACCACCAAGGGGTACAGGGACAATAGGAAGTGTGCAATACCCCGTTAGAAACACTGCTAAAGAACAGATGGGTAGAACTTGCTCTGTGTTGCAATATCCTGTTAACCCCACAGGGAAGCATAGCATACACATGGGATGGAAACAGATAGCAAAAACTCACAGTCAGCAAGAACATGCAGCATAACTCCTCTCCGAAGGAGCCAGAATTCGAATGGCTTGATGCCAGCCCTGAAACCACACAGCCAATCTTCTCTCTGGAGGCGCTGGAATTGTAATGGTACAGGGCCAGCCACACAAAATGCACAGACAGAGCGGTAGCGTATCCACCCACACATGCATCAAAAACAAGTGATGCTATCGCACCCATGAGCTTCACGGAAAGTGCCAGACTCCACCCCAAACACACCCAGTCAGCCGGGGCATTGTCTGTGGGCCAATCTGGAGCAGCCGCATTACCAGAGCAGAAAGCATCCGAGCACCAATGACATAGCTCTAGAATCTAGGAGTGGGGCTGCCACTGTATACCACTGGTTACCATAGACTTTAGTTGGAGCACCAGCAGTAACCACATGTATAACAGGAGCCTGAGCAAGATGATGGGACCAACATCTGTGTTAAGCAGCAGACCCACTGGCCAGACCTTCAATGGGAGACCAGAGTAACAAACAGTGCCTGCGATACATCCCACCCAGCAGGGAAGACCTGGACTCCAACACCAGCCTTGCTAAAGCTGAAAGCTGAGGGTTGCAGCCTCGAGCTGTCAGTTTTGTCTGGCTGGTTATCAAAAATACAAGGGAACCCACACTGTTTTTTTTAAATTATTTATTTACATAGCAGGTACAAGCTGATGAATACACCCATCAGATGCTCCTCCTCTTACTGTTATTAGTGTTATTATCACCCAACATCAATGACCGGAGGTAAAATTTATAGTTCTGATCATAGCAGCGGGCTCACGCTATCATTTGACAGTGTGGAAACCGCAGCTGTCTGACAAGCGATCATGATTTTGCTGCCTATCAGAAGTGGTGTTTGCCACACTGTCATGACAAATACCCGGTGCTTGGGGGGCCGAACCCAAACAGTAGCACAGACTTCCTGGGGAAGTCCATGTTTGGTGTCTGTGCCCGAACAGTAGGTTATCGGTACTTACGGCAAACTTTACTGTTAGGGTTCGCCCGTCTCTATTCACTAGCCAACCCATGGGTCCCAACAGTGAAGTGACCTTTTATAAAGTTTATCCTTGGGTGCCTATGGTGATTTCACATATCATTGCCGCTGTAATGTGTTGCTGCAGTGCAGTATAGAGCAACCTCCACCAGGGGGTGCTGGTTAAGGAAAAGAGGCTGTACACACAGCACAGCAACACTGAACAACAACACAGGTGTCAGAGGTAAAGAAAGAGAAGTCAAACAAGCCAAGGTCATACACAGAGAAATCAGCGCAATACACAGGGGGAGTCAGAGGAATAGTCGGGGACAAACAAGAAGTCAGAGCCTTCCGGGAACATGGTAACCAAAACGTGAGACGTAAGACAAAGTCGGGGTACAAGCCAGAGGTCAGAACAAGTCATAAACAGGTACAGGCAGACAGAGGCAAAAGGAACACTAGTACAAGTATACAGGTCAGGTGCTCAAACCGTGCAGCATGAACTATAGCTGACACTGGCCCACAGGCTGCAGAGGACTTAAATAGCTCAGCCAGCTTCAAACTGAGGCAGAGAGGATTAACTCCCACATGACCAGTCCAGAGACCAGACAGCTGAACACAAACTCAGAACTGGATCATGACAGCCACCACACCAATGAAAAGACAGGAGACATGCCTCAGAGTAGGCCAGACTCCTTGTAAGCACCATAGGCAAGCGACATCCTTACTGAAGCTGAGCTATGTATGCATTCAAGCATCAATCAAAACATTAAATAACAGGTAAAAAAAATATCCCTTTAGGTCCTACTGACTTTTTATATGGCCTTCAAGCTCATAACCTTAATTAGAAAAATTAAATGAATGTAGTGAAAATTAATTTAGGTCTAGGACTCTATAGGATTCCATAATGTAATTAGTAGAATTCCAGAATTATTAGTACATGTGGCTTTATTATTCTACGTGTTTCAGAGTTCAAGACTCCTTCATCAGGATTACCACAGGAACCTGTCAATACAGTTTACACCAGTCTTTAAATAGACAAACAGTTGAAATAACAGCAGCAAAATGGTCAACTGATCAGCAGTGTCAAAGTTCATTGACAAGACACATGATAAGCACATGATGAATGGTGTAATCTGTGTTGACATATTCCTGTGGTGTTTCCTGATTAAAGAGTCTTGAACTCTGAAACACGGAGAATAATAAAGGGACATGTACTAACAATTCTGGAATTCTAGCTATTCAGCAGCGCAGAAATTTACCACAATTATCCTAATCTGTATCTAACGGCTGGTCCTTCCTAGACTCTTGGATCTGCTGCAGCAAATCCTTTCAATGCTTCAACTCAGCTTCTACTGGTGAATGCAATCCTATGGATTAACCTTTTAACCTTCTCAGATAAGACACTATTTGCGCTCTTTCCTTCCACAGTTTTCAGAGTGTAATTAAAGTAATTCAATATGACCTCAGTTGGTCCTTAGGAGGATAAGGGTATGTGCACACGTCAGGATTTCTTGCAGAAATTTCCTGAAGAAAACCGGAAATTTTCTGCAAGAAATCCGCATTTTTTTTTGCGTTTTTTTCCCGTTTTTTTCACGTTTTTTTTTAGCATTTTGCAAGCGAAATTAGCTTGCAGAATGCTAAAGTTTTCCAAGCGATCTGTAGCATCGCTTGGAAAACTGACTGACAGGTTGGTCACACTTGTCAAACATAGTGTTTGACAAGTGTGACCAACTTTTTACTATAGATGCTGCCTATGCAGCATCAATAGTAAGAGATAGAATGTTTAAAAATAATTAAAAAAATTAAAAAAATGGTTATACTCACCTGCAGACAGCCGATCTCCTCAGCGGCGTCCGTTCCTATAGATGGTGTGTGTGTGCAGGACCTTCGATGACGTCGCGGTCACGTGAGCGGTCACATGAGCGGTCTCGCGACCAATCACAAGACTGCGACGTCATCGCAGGTCCTTCACACACACCATCTATAGGAACGGAAGCGGCAGCATGCACCGCTGAGAGGCGGGAAGACTCCGGGGCCATCGAAGGTGAGTATATCACTATTTTTTATTTTAATTCTTTTTTTTTACCAATTATATGGTGCCCAGTCCGTGGAGGAGAGTCTCCTCTCCTCCACCCTGGGTACCAACCGCACATGATCTGCTTACTTCCCGCATGGTGTGCACAGCCACATGTGGAAAGTAAGTAGATCAATGCATTCCTAGGTGTGCGGAATCCCCGCAATTCCGCAAATTTAATGTACATGTTGCTTTTTTTTTCCCGCTATGCGATTTTTTTGCGGAAAAAAATGCAACATTTGCATAAGAAATGCGGAATACACTGTAAATAATAGGAGGCATATGTAAGCGTTTTTTTCGTGTTTTTATCATGTTTTCATAGCAAAAAAACGCGAAAAAAACGTGAAAAATACTGAACGTGTGCACATGGCCTAAAAGGTTGCTTGAGATTAAGCCCCCCCCCATGAAGCAACTCCAATTTTAATTTAGTTTGCATATAACTTCATGTCAACATGAGGCCTTAACTAAATGGAGTCTGGATGTATTTTTGCAACAAAAAGGACCTATTGTAATGACTGCAATCTCAGTATAGTTAACATTCATTGTATTCAGTTATAAACTGATAGCTAAATACTATAAAATCACAAATTATTAAAAAGGGCAGTAAATCCATCCATAATAAATACACAGGTTCAAAAATTTTTTACTTTACAATATGTGTAATGCCAACAGCTAAAATGTATGTTAGGTCATTAAAACCAATGTGTTTCCCTTTAAGACAGAACAATGACCGTGTTTAGATTGAAGTGTATAGATATAATCAATAGTTAAGTAAATAACCAATGTATTGGTTATTGAACTGAAAACAGGACTATGCACTCTACAATGGTGATATGTTGATTACTTAAGTATTTATAATATCTGCGCACTTTAAATTACATACTTTCAATGTTCTGTCTTAATAGAAAGCACTCTCTTAAAGGAAAACATTCTCTCAGAGTCTAATGACCTAAAATTAAGGATAGGTGAACTGATGGAAGACCGGATTCTGGTACCTGACCAGTACTTTTTAGAAAGTTGGGTTTGGGTGCCAGAACAGTACCCAAACTTCCACCAGAACCCAGACCCCATTGAATATAATGGATATATGAACTTCCAAGAAAAGAAAAAAGTCATTCTTTCTCTCTCTCAATTATGTGATACTAGTGCATAGATTTTACAGTTTCATTTTTTTGGCCCAGTTTATTTACCATGCATGGATTTACTGCTCTTTTTAATGGTTTGTGTTTTTACAGTATTTTGGAATCAGTGTATTACCTAAATATAATTAATATTGATTACACTGAGATTGTGGTGATTACTGTAGGCTCTTGTATGTATAGCTGATTGCAATTGCCTTTATATACAGTTGTGTTCAAAAGTTTACATACCCCTGCAGAATTTTTGCTTTCTTGACCTTTTTCTCACAAAATATAATGAGAATGAGAGCACCAAAACTTTTTCTTCGATCATGGTTAATCGTTGGGTGAAGCTATTTATTGTCAAACTACTGTGTTTTCTCTTTTTAAATCATAATGACCACCTGAAACATCCAAATGACCCTGATCAAAAGTTCACATACACCATTTCTTAACACCGTGTATTGCCCCTCTAACATCAATGACAGCTTGAAGTCTTTTGTGGTTGGTATGGATGAGGTTCTTTATTTTCTCAAATGGTAAAGCTGTCCGCTCTTCTTGGCAAAAAGCCTTCAGTTATTATTATTATTATTATTATTATTTATTGTTATAGCGCCATTTATTCCATGGCGCTTTACATGTGAGGAGGGGTATACATAATAAAAACAAGTACAATAATCTTAAACAATACAAGTCATAACTGGTACAGGAGGAGTGAGGACCCTGCCCGCGAAGGCTCACAATCTACAAGGGATGGGTGAGAATACAGTAGGTGAGGACAGAGCTGGTCATGCAGTGGTTTGGTCGATCAGTGGTTACTGCAGGTTGTAGGCTTGTCGGAAGAGGTGGGTCTTCAGGTTCTTTTTGAAGGTTTCGATGGTAGGCGAGAGTCTGATGTGTTGTGGTAGAGGGTTCCAGAGTAGGGGTGATACGAGAGAGAAATTTTGTATATGATTGTGGGAAGAGGAGATAAGAGGGGAGTAGAGAAGGAGATCTTGTGAGGATCGGAGGTTGCATGTAGGTAAGTACCGGGAGACGAGGTCACAGATGTATGGAGGAGACAGGTTGTGGATGGCTTTGTACGTCATGGTTAGGGTTTTGTACTGGAGTCTCTGGGCAATGGGGAGCCAGTGAAGGGATTGACAGAGGGGAGAGGCTGGGGAATAGCGGGGGGACAGGTGGATTAGTCGGGCAGCAGAGTTTAGAATAGATTGGAGGGGTGCGAGAGTGTTCGAGGGGAGGCCACAGAGCAGGAGGTTGCAGTAGTCAAGGTGAGAGATGATGAGTTACTGTAAATTCCTGGGCTGTCTTGCATGATCTAGCTTGAGATCTCTCAAAAGCGGCTCAATTATATTTAGGTCAGGAGACTGAGAAGGACACTCCAGACCATTCACATTGTTCAGCTGTAGCCAATGACAGGTCGACTTGACCTTGTGTTTTGGATCGTTGTCATGTTGGAAAGTCCAAGTACAGGTGCAAAGCCTCCATTGCACTAGTACAAACACCCAACCAGGTCCCACATTTTTAAGCAGTATGACGGGACTTAAAAAGAGCTCCTCACCCGCACCTACCACCCTGTGCCACGCTAACTGTGTTTCACACATCATCTCACCCTCTAGTAAGGCATCAAGCAGATTACCTTTAACCCCTTTCTGACATCTTACGTACTATCCCATCGAGGTGTTATGGGCCCATATGATCAACGACAGGATAGTACGTCATTATCGATCAGCCGCGCTCATGGGGGAGTGCGGCCAATCGGGGCTGGGTGTCAGCTGACTATTGTTGCTGACATCAGGCACTATGTGCCAGGAGCAGTCATGGACTGCTCCTAGCACATTAACCCTCGGCACACTGCGATCAAAGATGATCGCAGCATTCCAGCGGCACAAGGAAGCATCGCACAGGGAGGGTGCTCCCTACATGCTTCCCTGAGACCCTAAGAGCAACGTGATGTAATCGTGTTGCTCCGAGGGTCTCCTACCTCCTCCTGCCTGCAGGCCCAGATCCAAAATGGCCGCAGGAGGCCTTCTCTATCCTGCATGGAGATGGCTTGAGAGCGCCTGATCAGAGCAGGTGCCGGCAAGCCTCCTACAGTGCCTGTGTGATCGCTGATCTGACACTGTGCACTGCAAAGTGTCAGATCAGCAATCTGACACTATAGCATAATGTTTCCCCCTGGGGCAATGTAAAAAGTAAAAAAAAAATTACATGTGTAAAAAAAAAAAAAGGTTTCTAAATAAAGAAAAAAATATATATATATATTGTTCCAATAAATACATTTCTTTATCTAAATAATAAAAAAAATAAAAGTACACATATTTAGTATCGCCGCGTCCGTAACATAGACCTATAAACTATTGCACTAGTTAACCCCTTCAGTGAATAACGTAAAAAAAAAGAAAGGCAAAAAAACGACGCTTTATTATACCGCCAAACAAAAAGTGAAATAACACGCAATCAAAAAGACAAATATAAATAACCATGGTACCGCTGAAAACGTCATCTTGTCCTGCAAAAAATAAGCAGCGATACAGCTTCAACATCAAGAAAATAAAAAAGTTATAGTCCCCAGAATAAAACGATGCAAAAAGAATTATTTTTTATGTAAAATACTTTTTATTGTATAAAAGTGCCAAAACATAAAAAAAATGATATAACTGACATATCGCTGTAATCGTTCTGACCCACAGAATAAAACTGCTTTATCAATTTTACCAAACGTGGAACCGTATAAGTGTCCCCCGAAAAGAAATTCATGAATAGCTGTTTTTGTTCATTCTACCTCACAAAAATTGGAATAAAAAGCGATCAAAAGTCACATGCCCGAAAATGGTACCAATGAAAACATCAATTCGTCCGGCAATAAACAAGACCTCACATGACTCTGTGGACCAAAATATGTAAAAATTATAGCTCTCAAAATGTTGAGACGCAAAAACTATTTTTTGCAATAAAAAGTGTATTTTAGTGTGTGATGGCTGCCAATCATAAAAATCCACTAAAAAGCCTGATATAAAAGTAAATCAAACCCCCCTTCGTCACCCCCTTAGCTAGGGAAAAATAATAAAATTAAAAAAAAATGTTTTTATTTCCATTTTCCCATTAGGGTTAGTGTTTTAGGGTTGGGGCTAAAGTTAGGATTAGGGTTAGGATTAGTGTTGAGCATTCCGATACCGCAAGTATCGGGTATCGGCCGATACTTGCGGGTATCGGAATTCCGATACCGAGATCCGATACTTTTGTGGTATCGGGTATCGGTACCGAAACAACATTAATGTGTAAAATTAAGAATTAAAATAAAAAATATTGCTATACTCACCTCTTGAGTCACATGGGCGACGCGACCAATCACAAGCCGTGACGTCACGGGAGGCAGGAGACGCGCGTATTTTTAAAATTACGTCACGGCTTGTGATTGGTTGCGTGCCGCCCATGTGACCGCGATGCGACCATTCACAGCAAGCCGTGACGTAATTTCAGGTCCTCAATGCAGAAATAGGCATCAGGACCTGAAATTACGTCACGGCTTGTGTTATGACCCCAATGGCAGAGGGTCTCAGAAATAAATACCAAGTCTGCAAACACAAAAAACCAGCTCATAGGGCAGTGGTAACTGGGCTGACCGTATAGCTAATCCTAGCACCACAAATAGCAGCAGCCGGGGAACGTGCCTACGTTGGTTCTAGACGTCTCGCGCCAGCCGGAGAACTAACTAACCCTAGAAGGGAAAAGATAGACCTTTCTTGCCTCCAGAGAAAAGACCCCAAAAGTTGGATACAAGCCCCCAACAAATAATAACGGTGAGGTAAGAAGAAAAGACAAACGTAAGAATGAACTAGGTATTTAGCAAAGAGAGGCCCACTGACTAATAGCAGAATATAGTAAGATGACTTATACGGTCAGCAAAAACCCTATCAAAAATATCCACGCTGGATATTCAAGAACCCCCGAACCGTCTAACGGCCCGGGGGGAGAATACCAGCCCCCTAGAGCTTCCAGCAAAATCAGGAATCACATTTAGTACAAGCTGGACAAAAAATAAGAGCAATACAAATAACCAAAAAAACAAGGAAGCAGGACTTAGCTTAATTTTGCATGAACCAGGACCAGCAGACAGGAGCAAACAGAAAGGACTGATTACAACGATGCCAGGCACCAGACTAAGAATTCAGGAAGTTCATATAGCAACACCCCTGGACTAACGACCCAGGTGGGTGCCAAACTAGGGAAAGACAATCTCAGAGTCATACCACTAGTGACCACAAGAGGGAGCCAAAAAAGTCTAATTCACAACAGTACCCCCCCTTTAAGGAGGGGTCACCGAACCCTCACCAAGACCACCAGGGCGATCAGGATGAGCAGCGTGAAAGGCACAAACTAAATCGGCCGCATGAACATCAGAGGCAACCACCCAGGAATTATCCTCCTGACCATAGCCCTTCCACTTGACCAGATACTGAAGCCTCCGCCTGGAGAGACGAGAATCCAAGATCTTCTCCACCATGTACTCCAACTCGCCCTCAACCAACACCGGAGCAGGAGGCTCAACAGAAGGAACCACAGGTACAACGTACCGCCGCAACAAAGACCTATGGAACACGTTGTGAATGGCAAACGACACCGGAAGATCCAAGCGAAAGGACACAGGATTAAGGATTTCCAATATCTTGTAAGGAAGGACCAATGAAGCGAGGCTTGAATTTAGGAGAGGAGACCTTCATAGGAACAAATCGAGAAGACAGCCATACCAAATCCCCAAAACGAAGTCGGGGACCCACACCACGGCGGCGGTTGGCAAAACGCTGAGCCTTCTCCTGTGACAACTTCAAGTTGTCCACCACATGATTCCAAATCTGCTGCAACCTATCCACCACAGAATCTACCCCAGGACAGTCAGAAGGCTCCACATGTCCCGAGGAAAAACGAGGATGGAAACCAGAGTTGCAGAAAAATGGCGAGACCAAAGTAGCGGAACTAGCCCGATTATTAAGGGCAAACTCAGCCAACGGCAAGAAGGTCACCCAATCATCCTGATCCGCAGAAACAAAACACCTCAAATAAGCCTCCAAAGTTTGATTAGTTCGCTCCGTTTGTCCATTAGTCTGAGGATGAAAGGCAGACGAAAACGACAAATCAATGCCCATCTTAGCACAAAAGGATCGCCAGAGCCTGGAAACAAACTGGGATCCTCTGTCAGACACAATATTCTCAGGAATGCCGTGTAAACGAACCACATTCTGAAAGAACAAAGGAACCAGATCGGAAGAGGAAGGCAGCTTAGGCAAAGATACCAAATGGACCATCTTGGAAAAGCGATCACATACCACCCAGATGACAGACATGCCCTGAGTCACCGGAAGATCTGAAATGAAATCCATGGAAATGTGTGTCCAAGGCCTCTTCGGGACAGGCAAGGGCAAGAGCAACCCGCTGGCACGAGAACAGCAAGGCTTAGCTCAAACACAAGTCCCACAGGACTGCACAAATGACCGCACATCCCGCGACAAGGAAGGCCACCAAAAGGACCTAGCCACCAAAATTCCCGGATGCCCTGCCAACACCGAGGAATGAACCTCGGAAATGACTCTGCTGGTCCATTTAACAGGAACAAACAGTCTGTCAGGTGGACAAGAGTCAGGTCTACCAGCCTGAAATCTCTGCAACACATGTCGCAAATCCGGAGAAATGGCTGACAAGATTACTCCCTCTTTAAGAATACCAACTGGTTCTGCGACTCCAGGAGAGTCAGGCACAAAGCTCCTTGAAAGAGCATCAGCCTTCACATTCTTTGAACCTGGTAAATACGAGACCACAAAGTCAAAACGGGAGAAAAACAATGACCAACGAGCCTGTCTAGGGTTCAGGCGTTTAGCAGACTCGAGATACATCAGATTTTTGTGATCAGTCAAGACCACCACACGATGCTTAGTACCCTCGAGCCAATGACGCCACTCCTCAAATGCCCACTTCATGGCCAGCAACTCCCGATTGCCAACATCATAATTCCGCTCAGCAGGCGAAAACTTCCTAGAGAAAAAAGCACATGGTCTCATTACAGAGCAACCAGGGCCTCTCTGCGACAAAACGGCCCCTGCCCCAATCTCAGAAGCATCCACTTCAACCTGAAAGGGAAGTGAGACATCAGGCTGGCACAAAACAGGCGCTGAAGTAAACCGGCGCTTCAACTCTTGGAAAGCCTCCACGGCTGCAGGAGCCCAGTTAGCCACATCAGAACCTTTCTTGGTCATATCCGTCAAAGGTTTAACAACGCTAGAAAAATTAGCGATAAAATGACGGTAGAAGTTAGCAAAGCCCAAGAACTTCTGAAGACTCTTAACTGACGTGGGTTGAGTCCAATCATGAATAGCTCGGACCTTGACTGGGTCCATCTCCACCGCAGAAGGGGAGAAAATAAAACCCAAAAAGGGAACCTTCTGTACTCCAAAGAGACACTTTGAGCCCTTAACAAACAAAGCATTCTCACGCAAAACCTGAAACACCATCCTGACCTGCTCTACATGCGAGTCCCAATCATCAGAAAAAAACTGAATATCATCCAGATAAACAATCATAAATTTATCCAGATACTTCCGGAAAATATCATGCATAATGGACTGAAACACTGAAGGAGCATTAGAGAGCCCAAAAGGCATCACCAAGTACTCAAAATGACCTTCGGGCGTATTAAATGCAGTTTTCCATTCATCTCCTTGCTTAATGCGCACAAGGTTGTACGCACCACGAAGATCTATCTTGGTGAACCACTTGGCACCTTTAATCTGGGCAAACAAGTCCGACAACAGAGGCAAAGGATACTGAAATTTAACAGTGATTTTATTCAGAAGCCGATAGTCAATACAAGGTCTCAAAGATCCGTCCTTCTTGGCCACAAAAAAGAATCCCGCACCAAGAGGGGAAGAGGATGGACGGATATGCCCCTTCTCCAGAGATTCCTTGATATACGAACGCATTGTGGTATGCTCAGGTACAGACAGATTAAATAATCTTCTCTTAGGAAATTTACTACCCGGAATCAAATCTATAGCGCAGTCACAGTCCCTATGAGGAGGAAGAGCACTGGACCTGGACTCGCTGAATACATCCTGATAATCAGACAAATACTCAGGAACTTCCGAAGGAGTAGAGGAAGCAATAGACACCGGTGGGGAATCACCATGAATTCCCTGACAGCCCCAACTTGACACAGACATTGCCTTCCAATCCAAGACTGGATTATGGGTCTGTAACCATGGCAGACCCAAAACGACCAAATCATGCATTTTATGCAGAACAAGAAAACGAATCACCTCCCGATGTTCAGGAGTCTTGCACATGGTTACCTGTGTCCAAAACTGCGGTTTATTTTCCGCCAATGGCGTAGCATCAATACCTCTAAGAGGGATAGGATTTACCAATGGCTCAAGAACAAAACCACAGCGCTTGGCAAACGACAGATCCATAAGACTCAGGGCAGCACCTGAATCCACAAACGCCATAACAGGGTAGGAAGACAATGAGCAAATTAAAGTCACAGACAAAATAAATTTAGGTTGCAAATTACCAATGGCGACAGGGCTAACAACCCTTGTAAGGCGTTTAGAGCATGCTGATATAACATGTGTAGAATCACCACAGTAAAAACACAACCCATTCTGCCGTCTATGATTTTTCCGTTCATTTCTAGTCTGAATTCTATCACATTGCATTTTAATCAGGTGTTTGTTCAGACAACACCACCAGAGGATTAGCAGTTTTGCGCTCCCGCAAACGCCGGTCAATTTGAATAGCCAGCGCCATGGAATCATTCAGACTTGTAGGAATGGAGAAACCCACCATCACATTCTTAATGGCTTCAGAAAGGCCATTTCTGAAATTTGAGGCCAGAGCACACTCATTCCACCGAGTAAGCACGGACCATTTCCGAAATTTTTGGCAATACACTTCAGCTTCATCCTGGCCCTGAGAAATAGCCAGCAAGGCTTTTTCTGCCTGAATTTCAAAATTGGGTTCCTCATAAAGCAATCCGAGTGCCAGAAAAAACGCATCAATATTCGCCAATGCCGGATCTCCTGGCGCTAGCGAGAAAGCACAATCCTGAGGGTCGCCCCGCAAGAAAGAGATAACAATTTTAACTTGCTGAGCTGAGTCTCCAGACGAACGGGGTCTCAGAGAAAGAAACAATTTACAATTATTCCTGAAATTCCTAAACTTAAATCGATCTCCAGAGAACAGTTCAGGAATAGGTATTTTAGGTTCAGACATAGGACTACTGGTAACAAAATCTTGTATGCCCTGCACACGAGCAGCAAGCTGATCCACACTTGTAATCAGAGTCTGGACATTCATGTCTGCAGCAAGCTTAAGCCACTCAGAGGTAAAGGGGAGGAAGAAAGAGAGGAAAAAAAAAAAAAACCCTCAGAATTTCCTTTCTTATTATCCCACTTCTGCAATGCATTAAACATTCAACTTGGGCCTGGCATACTGTTATGACCCCAATGGCAGAGGGTCTCAGAAATAAATACCAAGTCTGCAAACACAAAAAACCAGCTCATAGGGCAGTGGTAACTGGGCTGACCGTATAGCTAATCCTAGCACCACAAATAGCAGCAGCCGGGGAACGTGCCTACGTTGGTTCTAGACGTCTCGCGCCAGCCGGAGAACTAACTAACCCTAGAAGGGAAAAGATAGACCTTTCTTGCCTCCAGAGAAAAGACCCCAAAAGTTGGATACAAGCCCCCAACAAATAATAACGGTGAGGTAAGAAGAAAAGACAAACGTAAGAATGAACTAGGTATTTAGCAAAGAGAGGCCCACTGACTAATAGCAGAATATAGTAAGATGACTTATACGGTCAGCAAAAACCCTATCAAAAATATCCACGCTGGATATTCAAGAACCCCCGAACCGTCTAATGGCCCGGGGGGAGAATACCAGCCCCCTAGAGCTTCCAGCAAAATCAGGAATCACATTTAGTACAAGCTGGACAAAAAATAAGAGCAATACAAATAACCAAAAAAACAAGGAAGCAGGACTTAGCTTAATTTTGCATGAACCAGGACCAGCAAACAGGAGCAAACAGAAAGGACTGATTACAACGATGCCAGGCACCAGACTAAGAATTCAGGAAGTTCATATAGCAACACCCCTGGACTAACGACCCAGGTGGGTGCCAAACTAGGGAAAGACAATCTCAGAGTCATACCACTAGTGACCACAAGAGGGAGCCAAAAAAGTCTAATTCACAACAGGCTTGCTGTGATTGGTCGCGTCGCGGTCACATGGGCGGCACGCAACCAATCACAAGCCGTGACGTAATTTTAAAAATCTCCTGCCTCCCGTGACGTCACGGCTTGTGATTGGTCGCGTCGCCCATGTGACCGCGACGCGACCAATCACAAGCCGGAACGTAATTTTAAATTCCTGAATGCCTAGAATTAGGCATTGAGGACCTGAAAATTACGTCACGGCTTGCTGTGATTGGTCGCATCGTGGCCACATGGGCGGCACGCGACCAATCACAAGCCGTGACGTCACGGAAGGAAGTAAAAGCGCGCATTTTAAGCAAAGAACGCTGCCGGTTCCCTCGGTGAGGTCCAGGCTGCGTCGGAGAGGTGAGTATAGCAATATTTTTTATTTTAATTCTTTATTTTACACATTAATATGGATCCCAGGACCTGAAGGAGAGTTTCCTCTCCTTCAGACCCTGGGAACCATCAGGGATACCGTCCGATACTTGAGTCCCATTGACTTGTATTGGTATCGGGTATCGGTATCAGATTAGATCCGATACTTTGCCGATACCGATACTTTCAAGTATCGGACGGTATCGCTCAACACTAGTTAGGATTGGTAGTAGGGTTAAGGTTGGGGTTAGGGTTGAGGCTAAAGTTCGGGTTAGGGTTGGGGCTAAAGTCAGGGTTGTGGCTAAAGTTAGGGTTAGGGTGGGGGTAAAGTTGGGGATTGGATTACATTTATGGTTGGGATTAGGGTTGGGAATAGGTTTAGGGGTGTGGTTAGGGTTAGGGTTGGGATTAGGGTTAGGGGTGTGTTTGGGTTAGAGTTTCAGCTAGAATTGGGGGTTTAAACTGTTTAGGCACATCAGGGGCTCTCCAAACGCGACATGGCGTCCAGTCTCAATTCCAGCCAATTCTGAGTTGAAAAAGTAAAACAGTACTCCTTCCCTTCCGAGCTCTCCTGTGCACCCAAACAGGGGTTTACCCCAACATGTGGGGTATCAGCGTACTCAGGACAAATTGGACAACAACTTTGGGCCAAATCTTGTGCTAAGCATCTCATGTGTTTTTTCATAGATTTCACAAGCCATTAAGCTATTCACATTTCATGTATCACACATTTCTTTGCTTTAGTACAGTGGAGTGCAGCCATTGATTTTGGTTATGCACTAGTTCAGACTAGATTGCTGTTCAGTCAGTTTACCTATATTTACTATTTTTGCTGACTTGAACGCCCCGCCCTTCACCATGCTGTGATTTTAATTACATCCAAACACAGTTTGTTTCAGATGTCGAGACCCATCCTCTGTACAGGGGAATCTCAAACCATTTCCGCTGTGGTCTCCCATTCTTCTCCAGCCGCAGTGGAGTCTGTTCAGCAGAGACATCGGTTCCAGCATTTAGCTCAGGCTGATACTGGATGACTGGTTAAAGCTGCCTTTCCAGCTTCTGCCAATGCAGCCAGTACTGGGCAGAGGCGAGCAGACCTGTTTGAGACTAAGTCCTGCTCTTCCCTTTCTGAGCATGCCCAGGGCAAGATCTCTCATTGGAGATCAAGGGTCACATGCTTAGATACTGCAGCAAATCCCATTGGTCCTTTAGGAAGGTCCTGAAGGTGTTCTTCTTCTGTGGCTGACTCCCATTGGTCCTTCTGAGAAGGTCCTGTTCTTGCTGCAGCTATAAAAGGTTTGCATGGCCTCACGGCCATGCGCTAGTTTACATTTTGAATTGTGTGTGTGTTGATGAGTGCAAGTCGTTCTTTAAAGTCCCCTCCCTTGCGTATGACTGTTTGCAAAAGGTGGATGCTTGCTGTCTAGCGCCCGACTAAGCTGTCAACATAAAGACACACGATACAGCGTCTGTTGCTGTAACCGCCAGTGCGGCGCCATGCGCTTATAGAGCGCTTTCCTATCCCAAGTCTGGGTGGCATCCACCAAAGCGGCACAGCACGCACTCTTGTGCTTTAAGTTATATGTTCTGTTACTTTAACACCCCAGTTGCGGTGTCGAGCGCAAGTGGTCTGAACGTACTCTAATCCTGTGTCTTGGGATAGAGTCCTGAGACTCCTTGCTTGCGCTCTTGGTGCGGTACTGCAACTCTGTGACGCAACAGGGTTTGCTTCCTTCACACAGGGTGAAGTTAACCCGTGTGTGTAACCACATTGTACCGCCATATAGTCCGTCATTACTCAGCAGCAGGTTCCATCTCTGCACAGTGGACCCCGGGCTGCGAACGCACCTTATACCATCTCTCTTATAATTTGGTGGGTTCCGCTAGCCCTAACAGTTGGTTCCGACCTTCCTATAAATGCAGCCTTTACCATGTTATTAGCCAGAGGTAAGTGTTCACACTAGGCAGTCAGGTCAGGGACCCATCCGATCTGAGATTACCTTGATGTTTGGTGGATAAGCTCACTATTTTTGGCCAAATCTTGTGCTAAGCATCTCATGTGTTTTTTCATAGATTTCACAAGCCATTAAGCTGTTCACATTTCATGTATCGCACATTTCCTTGCTTTAGTACAGTTGAGTGCAGCCATTGATCTATTTGCTATGTAAGTCTTTTTTGGTTATGCACCAGTTCAGACTAGATTGCTGTATCAGTCAGTTTACCTATATTTACTATTTATTAATATGGTCAGAACATCCCTTACACTTAAAGTGTCAGTGTTATTTTGGTGTGATTATTCATTTGGTGTCCTTTTGACAGTATTTTTGCTTCTATATATTTTGTTGTTTTTAATTTATTCTTAAATAAAAGCTACTTTTTATCTGAATATGGGATCTCTTCTTATTTCCATAAATATATTGTAAGATGGAAGTTGGATGACATAGTATGTTGAAGTGCCCTTTACATTTTATGACATTTTTTGTTTGATAACACGAGAAAACAATGTCAGAATCATCAGGATCCGTTGAAGCATTCCAGAGTTATAACCTCATAAAGGGACAGTGGTCAGAATTGCAAAAATTGGCCGGGTCATTAACGTACAAACCACCGTTGGGTGTAAAGGGGTTAATAAATTGATCAGCATCTAATGTTTGTTCTTTTCAATCTATTTAGAAAAAACTCAGATAAACTTTCATATACAGTATCAGGCTTCAAACCCCTGAAAATTATTCTCAATGTTTCTTAATATTTTCATTACAAAAAGTGTCTGTACATTTTGTTAAAATAGATAGACTCATACTTTTATGTAAAGGCTGCTCTCTAATATTGGCTCACAGGCTGACCTTCTGCAAGGATCTTATGAAAGAATTTCTCTTGCCTAAAGTTTGAGTTAAACTTTAGATTAATTTTTCCCAACTGTTACACATAAAAACTGTAGAATATTCTGATCTTTAGATTGCATTAGATCAAATGCCTTAGAAAAGAATGAGAATACCAATTGTTACCAGTATGCTAAGTCATTTTTTATTAATGTGATTTCAGTAACTAATATGTGCAGAAGCAACTGCTTTAAATTAATATTAAAGTATTAGGGTATGTGTCCACGTTCAGGATTGCATCAGGATTTGGTCAGTATTTCCCATCAGTGTTTGTAAGCCAAAACCAGGAGTGGAACAATTAGAGGAAAAGTATAAAAGAAACATATGCTCCACTTCTGTATTTATCACCCACTCCTGGTTTTGGCTTACAAATACTGATGGAAAATCCTGACCAAATCCTGATGCAATCCTGAACGTGGACACATACCCTTATGTAGCCTTGTTTGGAAATCCATCAAGTCCATAACAGCATGCTGCAAATTTATCAGTATGCATTGAAAAAGAGAAAAAGTGACAATAGTTATTATTTTTTTACACAAAGTGGGCCATATTTTCAAAGTTTTATAGTTTGAAGGTTGAAGGAATTAGAAGACACAAGTCCATCAAAAAGACATGAGTCCACCTTAAAACCTACTATGTTAATCCTGAGGAAGTCAAGAACCACATGAGGCAGATGCTAAATTTCTCATATTAAGCAGAAATGTTCTTCCCAACTATACTATAGATATTGCAATCATGGCATTAATCTGGAATTTGCTCTAAGTCCCATCATAGTGTCTCCTCGAACTTGTCTGGAAAATTGACAATCAGGCTATGTGCACACGTCAGGATTTTGTCAGGATTTTGTCAGGATTTTTCCTCAGGATTTGTAGCCAAAACAAGGAGTGGAACAATTAGAGGAAAAGTATAATAGAAACATATGCACCACTTCTGCATTTATCACCCACTCCTGGTTTTGGCTACAAAACCTGATGAAAAAGCCTGACAAAATCCTGACAAAATCCTGACAAAATCCTGACAAAATCCTGACAAAATCCTGATGTGTGCACATAGCCTTACAGTACCATGAGATATAGAGTGCTATAATCTCAATGCTTTTACATCGCAATCTGTGGTGATTCTGTATACTGATTTCCTCTAGAGCACTGGTCCTCAACCTTGAGAGCCCTATTAAGATCTGGGAGATTCTCGCGAGCCACATCCAGCGCCCTCATCCTGTACCGATACCGAGTCCTCCATTAACATTACAACAGCCTAAGGCACCAAATGATCTTGTGACACTCTTCTATATGCAGTATACTTACATCCTGGGGGTTTCACTTTACCTCAATTTGGCATTCTCACTTCATGCACACTTAATACACTATTGCATTCAGATTCACGCACCCCCTGAGCTGGTAGTATGATCCTATCTCCAACTTACCATATTTATCCCCCCCACCCAGTATATGAGCATCCAGACTCTTCTGAGCTGGGCTACTCAGAGAAGTCACCATCTGGAGATATTCTCTTCATTGTTCTTTGGTTGGGCCAGCTGCTAATGCACCAAACTGGTAGAGAGTTGAAAGCCAGACATGAACTCGGAAGCCATATGTGACTCCCGAGCCACAGGTTGTGAGCTCTTCTTTAGAGGATGCTTCTTTGTAACAGTTGAATGTATAGATGTAAAAAGATCATTAGAAAGGTCTCTTTACTGTCCCTTCATAAATTTGCACATCCTAAAAAAATTGCCCTAAAGCCTTTATTTTTCCAAAGTGAATAACCCCAAGTTTAATAACCTATCTTGTTGTTACAGTCCACCCCATTCCCTTAATAACCTTGGTTGTTCTTCTCTGCACCCGCTCAAGCTTAGCTATGCCCTTCTTATTCACCAAATACCGAAATAGTACAAGAATTCACAGTGTAGCTGCACTAGTGACCCGTACAGAGGGAGAACTATGTTCTTGTCATGATCATCCATGCCTATTTTAATGCATTCCATGACTTTACTTGCCTTGGCAGCAGCTGCCTGGCACTGGTCACTAAAGGTGAGTTTGCTGTCTTTTTCAGAGACCATTTCACCCAATGTTTTACTATTTAGCACATAATTGTACATTTTGTTTTCTTAGTCCCAATGCATAACCTTACATTTATCTAAATTAAGCTTCATTTGTCATTTTTCTATCAACGCCTTCCACCAGCTTACATAAATCAAAGCTGTAATATTAAATTATCCTCTGTGTTAATTAGCTTGCAGAGCTTTGTGTCATCTATGAAGTATTTCCTTCTTGATATTGAAAGGATATGCCATACATTTCTGATATGGCTCTCAAGGAAAAGAATAGCAGGCCATGCACAGATTTCACTTTTCATTTATATAAAAACACTGGAAATTACTGAGAGCTCAGTTCTCAACTTAGAAGGGGAAATAAATGTCACACTGTCCATTTAAAAGAATTGTGTCCTTGAGGAAGGGACTCATGGTCCAACCTTAATGCACCACATAAGAAAATTACACTGTAGGTAGTTTGTTTTGATCTGACAAGAAGTCAAAAACAGATATGGTCCAGATCTTGAATCAAAAGATCTCTTTCATGTCTAGGAGGACCTGTGTGGACCAGGAGTTGGGAATCAGGAGATGTGGCAATTCCTGATTGCCAGCACTTGTTCCACACAAGTGCTCCTTGACATGAAAGAGATCTTATGATTTAAGTTATTGCTCTACCAGATTTCTGCCTACCTACACCCGCAACAGATGTCCTTGATAAAGACTGCTCCTGGTTGAAACATTGGACCATAACTGTTTTTTGACTCCTTGCTGGATCAAAATAAATTTTCACTGCAGCAAGACCTACAGTCTCATGTTCTTTTTTGGTGCTCAGTTCTGAAAATAGATATAGGTGGCAACAGTCCTATCTATGTGCTATAAATGCTTTAGATGGGACAACCTTTTTAAAAAAAAAAAAAAATGTTTGTAGATCCCCTGAAGTATTAGGGGGGTAGTTCTGAGAGATGTGGTCTTTTAGATATTGGTATTTCTAGCGATTATATGTAAAACATGCAATAATGTCACTGCCTGCGTTTCACAGCATTCTTCAACCCTCCTTTAAACAGGTCCGCAGACGCAATGGAGCAAAAAATGAAGACTGAACCAAGTGACTTTTTATTTACAACAAATAATTGATATAAATAGAAATTAACCCCTTTCTGCTCTCAGACGGAATAGTATGTCCGAGGGAAGAACCCCCGCTTTGATGTGGGCTCCGACGGTGAGCCAGCATCAAAGCCGGGACATGTCAGCTGTTTTGAACAGCTGACATGTGCCCCCAATAGACATTCTGCCTGCACCTATTATCTAGTTAAATGCCGCTGTCAAACTCTGACAGTGGCATTTAAGAAGCGCTTCTGGCCATCCGGCCAGAAATGCGCACACCGGTGACCTCATCGCCTGATCAAGGGTCATCGGTGTGTCGTCATAACAACCAGAGGTCTCTTTGAGACTTTGGTTGTTGATGCCGAATTGATATGAGCACCACCCTGTGGTCGGTGCTAATAGCAATAAAAAAATATAAAAGTTTAAATCACCCCTTTTGCCCCATTCAAAATAAAACAGTAAAAAAACTGATCGCTAAACAGCATAGTGATAAAAAAAATTCAAAATGCCAGAATTACATTTTTGGGTCGCCACAACATTGCATTTAAATGCAATAACTGGTGATTAAAAGAACCTATTTGCAACAAATCATTATAAAGTCAGCTCGGCACGCAAAAAATAAGCCCTCGCCCAGCCCCAGATCACAAAAAATGGAGATGCTACGGGTATCGGAAAATTGCACAATCTTTTTTTTTTTAGCAAAGTTTGGAATTTTTTTTCACCACTTAGATAAAAAGGAACCTAGACATGTTTGGTGTCTATGAACTCATAATATAAACATAAGGATGAATGACCTGGGGGAGATCAAAACATCCAACACTGCGGAGACACCATCACGTGTTTTTCAACGCTGTGATCCAGAACACTGCCCCCATCCCTAAAGGGAAATATGCAAATGCATGTAGAAAAGCCACGGAGACACAATCACGTGTTTCTCAACACAAGCAACTGCTTGCGTTGAGAAACACGTGATGGTGTCTCCGCAGCTTTTCTACATGTATGAACTCATAATGACCTGGAGAATCATAATGGCAGGTCAGTTTTAGCATTTAATGAGCCTAGCAAAAAAGCCAAGCAAAAAACAAGTGTAGGATTGCACTTTTTTTGCAATTTCACCACACAGACACGACATGGCATGGCATGATGTCATTCAAAAGTACAACTCGTCCCGCAAAAAATAAGCCCACACATGGCCATATTGACGAAAAATAAAAAGTTATGGCTCTGGGAAGGATGGGAGCGAAAAACAAAATCTCGAAAACGAAAATACCCCGGGTCATTAAGGGGTTAAATTTATAATATCTTATTGACCAGAAACGTTAAACTAGTTCACAATACTTGGGGTTATTATTATAGGTATATAAATGCTATCTTTGTTTCGCAAACACAGTTTTGAATCACAAAGTTATCTAACTAACATAGCAAAATATATTTCCACTGATACCTTAATTCCTGGTATGTCAAAGTCTGTGTGGCAGTCATCCCCATTCTCACCTAAGCGCTAAGTCTGTTGTGGTAGTTACTCAAACAATGGGAGTCAACTCTAGTTATCTGTTAGGCCTCAAGGCCTTTGCCATAGTATGCTGATGAATCGCTTCATCTATGTGTCGTTCTGGCTGTCTCCGTCTCCTCGAGAGCAGTCCAGTTCTTCTTTATTTCATTGCCTAGGTCTCTGGGTTTCCGCTCACCGGGTTGTCAGAATCTTTAATCATTCACTGGATTGTCTGTATCCCTTTAGCTGCTCACAGGATTGTCAATTTCCTTTTCAGAAATCTCTCTGCACTTCCACTCACACAACTTTACCTGTAAGAAGTATTTTTGCACTTTCCACTTACATGACTGTCCTTTTAAGAAGGACTCCTGTTCTTCGCACTTACATGGCTGTCCCTTTAAGAAGGATTCCTGGACTTCCTACTTACATGAGCGTCTTATTAAAAAGGCTTCCTGCATTTTCTGCTCACACAATTGTCCCTTTAAGATGAATTCCCCCCCACAGGACTGTCCATAACTTTACATTGCTCAACAGATTGTCTGTTCCTTTAGGTAGGTTTGCTGCCTTTAACCAGGCTTCTTCTTAGTCTGTGCCAGAGATCTCATCCTGCTGTTCTCAACTCTCTTGGATATATAGCTGTATGCCAGTTTAGCTAACACTGCACGTCTGACCTGACACAGGTCCAGGTGATGACACATCCTCTGCCCTGGCAGAGGCTTTTATATTTTCTCACTGTGACACAGTTTTTTACATGACCTGGTCCCTCTTGCTTCTTCATCCTACCCGCAACACACATTCATTTCCCAGTTCCTGCTTGCTTTCTTTGCATTCCTCATCTTATAATTTTTGGCCCCTAGATTTCTTTTACTTCTGCTTCACTGCACAACAAGTTACAGAAGTCCCCACTTACACTACAACTGCAACTCAAACCCCTCGATCTGTTTTATAGGTGAACTCCGCTAACCCCGCCCACACCACAGCTTTCAGCTTTCATTGTATATAGACAGTGAGCTGCTAATCACTGCTGGGATGTGGTCAGACTGGAGCCAGCCTGGTTTGGCAGTGAAAAAAACACTATCTACTACAATTTAAATACCCTATTGTAATGAAACAACAGCCCACAGCCTAATAAGTGGCACAGGCATGCTGCAATACTTCATGCTAAGTCACTTATAAACATGTCCCTTTTTACATTGTCAGGCTTACTATGATGAAGAAAAAGCTCTTTAAAATGACCACACACAGCTCTTACCTGATATTTAGGAAAATAGTGGTGGCAAGCAAAAGTTTCCTCTCTGGAAGCATACCTTAAATGATATCTTAGGCATTGTGAGAAGTTTCTCAGCCAGGACCACGTTCTAGGCAGAATGGGCCTGCTACAGGAGAGGAGGCCATGACTTGTTCCCAATGACAGCACCATATGTATAACTCGTGAAACCAATGTGTGACTGTTTGTTAAATGTTTTTTGAATATCATACTAGGATATTAAGGCCTCATTGAGAGGTCTCATACATAAAAAACAGTCCGAGTTTCATCAGTGTTTTTCATCAATATTTCAGAGTTGGGTTAGAGTTACAGCTTTTACCATCAGTTTGGATAGAGTTACTCAACCTTCTCATATCGAACCGTCCATGAAAAACGGACAGCACATGGATGGCATCCGAGTACTGTCCAATGTTTTTAAGGACCCATGAATGTGCATTGACAAGATTGTTCTGAGAATCCAATCAAAATTGATCATGTCTCCTTGATTTTGCGTCCACTCAGTCTGCAAAAATACACTGAGATGTTAACAGACACATAAACTATTATAGGTACGAGTTCTATCCATGAAAACAATTATTTAACCCTTCACGACATGCACCGTATATATGGCACTGTGGGAGCTGCGTTCCCATAATCCACAGTATATATATGGCGTGATGATCTCGTGGGCTCACGCTGAGCGCCACCGCGATCACATGTATGTGTCAGTTCTATGTGAAAGCTAACACCCTGCAGCAACACCCACAATTGAGGGGCATCGCAGAGGGAGAGAGCTTCCTCTCTGATCCCATTGGCACAACGCGATTGCAATCACGTTGAGCCGATGGTCTCCATGGGGATCCCGGGCCAAAAAATAGCAGCAGCCAGGTCACCCAGGGATGGTGGCCTGTAAGATTCTTCTCAGAGAAGAAGCTGACATTCCACCTTCATGATGGCAATGCACAGATCTAATTCCCTGGGACAATTTAAAAAAGTAAAAAAAAAAACGTTATTGTAACAGTAATTGTAAAATAATATTTATAAGAAATCACAAAATAAAGAACAAAAAGAAGATAAAATATATTTATTTGTGTAAAAACATAAATAAAGAAAAACAGTAGACATGTTTGTATTGCTGTGTCCGGAATGATCCAACTGATAAAACTGTCCCACTAGTTAACCTTATCAGTGAAACTCATTAAAAAAAAATAATAAAAAATGAGGCAAGAAACTATGCTTTATCATCATACTGCCGAACAAAAAGTGGAATAAAATGTGATCAAAACGACGAATGTAAATAAAAATGGTATTTCAGAAAATGAGCCAGCAGACAGCTCATTTATTGTGTGACTGCAGCCAAATATAAAACCCAATATAAATCTGGTATCACTGTAGTCACACTGACCCGAAGAATAAAGTCGCTTAATCAATTATGCTGCACAAGGAGCAGTGTAAAAAATAAATAAACTATTTTTTCACCTGCTGTTGATTTTTCATTCTGCCTCCCAAATGTCGCAGAAAGGCTCGTCACACATTTGTCCTGCGCTCTGCTCTGAGCGCTTACACCAGGGTTTCTGTGTTAATCTTTGACATACGTGGCAGAATAATCCCTAAAATTAGGCAGATGGAGTCACTGTGGACACCATCTGACCTGTGATCAGGTGCGGTCCACAGTTTTGCACAATTCTGAAAGTAAGGACAGCACTGTACAGAGGCCAGAATGAGTCTGGAGAAACTCTGCTGCCTCATTATAGTGAATGGCTTTTTCATGGGTTTATTGTGAATCATGTCACAATGAGATTTAGATGGAAACCCAAAAAAAAGTGCTGAGCTTAGAGCACCGGATACATGTAATCCCAAATGTTATGTAAAATATTCCCAACAAAAGCTTCAACTCAATTCACAAAAACAGTAAGTCTCCACGTGGGTCTGTCATCTGCTACCAGAAATATGGAGAACTTCCATGTTACTGGTAGTACAAAGGCTCTTGAAAAGTACTATGGCTCCTCTCCCCCCAAAAAAAATTCAGTAAATTTTGGCTCCCAAATCCACATGCTCCCTCCCTTCTGAGCCCCACAGTGTGCCTAAACCACATTTAGCGATCACATGTTTGCCATTTCTGTAGCGTAAACAGCTTGCCTAATTTACAGGTGCATGCCTCTAGAAGCATGAGCTGGGCACCACAATGTACTGGGCACTACAGCATACTGATGATTACAACTTACTGATCACTACAATGCCAGTTTGCAATTTTTACTCAGCAACATCCACTGCTGTCTGTTTCTGGAAAATGCCCATGGAGTAAAAATTGTCACTACGCCTGTAGATAAATTCCCAAAAGGGGTATAAATTCCAAAATGGGTCACTTGAGAGGGAGTTTGCTCTTCTGGGACTTAGGGGCTCTGTAAATGGAATCTGCAAACTATTGTAGGAAAACCTTACTCCAGAAGGCAAACAGCGTTCCGTCACTCCCGAGTTCCACCGTGTGGCTAAGCAGTACTGTACTGCCACATATTGGATACTAGCTGTTTCCAGCCAGCTAACGCTCGGCATGCTCATTGCTATCTAATTAACGCTGCTGGTGATTAAACTAAAGTAAATAATGACAACATTCAATAGCGCTTACGCAGGTGGTAAATTAACTTAAAATGAAGTTAATAACAATAATAATCATTAAAAATCTGAATAATACTAATAACCAATCCTGCGATTTAGTCGATATTGTTGTTGTCGATCAGCTACTGCATCGTTGTCCGGATTTTCCTGCGGCCTGTGAGATGGACCTGGCGACTCTTCTTGGCTCATTTTGTTTGGTAGAATGCGGATGCATATAAATGTACGTTTACCTTGGCTGAAGTGGTTGAATTACATAGAAAGGAAGTGCTGCGTGTGGTAATGTGGGGGGGCGGAGCCTCATGTGGTAATGTGTGGGGACAGTGCCTCATCTGGTAATGTGGGGGGATGGAGCCTTGTGTGGTAATGTGTGGGAACGGAGCCTCATGTGGTAATGTGTGGGGACACAGCCTCGTGTGGTAATGTGTGAGGACGGAGCTTCGTGTGGTAATGTATGAGGACGGAGCCTCGTATGTTAATGTGTGAGGATGGAGCCTCGTGTGGTAATGTGTGGGGACAGAGCCTCGTGTGATAATGTGTGGGGATGGAGCCTCGTGTGGTAATGTGTGAGGACAGAGCCTTGTATGGTAATGTGTGGGGATGCAGCCTTGTGTTGTAATGTGTGGCGACATTTGTGGTAATGTGGTGGGGGGTGGGATTATGTGTGGTAATGTGGTGGGGGCGGGATTATGTGTAGTGATGTGTTGGGGGGCAGGATTATGTGTGGTGATGTGGTGGGGGGGCAGGATTATGTGTGGTGATGTGGTGGGGGTGGGATTGTGTGTGGTAATGTGGTGGGGGGCGGGATTGTGTGTGGTAATGTGGTGGGGGGTGGGATTATGTGTGGTAATGTGGTGGGGGGCGGGATTATGTGTAGTGATGTGTTGGGGGGCAGGATTATGTGTGGTGATGTGGTGGGGGGGCAGGATTATGTGTGGTGATGTGGTGGGGGGCGGGATTGTGTGTGGTAATGGGGTGGGGGGCGGGATTGTGTGTGGTAATGTGGTGGTGGGCGGGATTATGTGTGGTAATGTGGTGGGGTCGGGAATTTTGGTGCGATTTTTTCCCATTTTCCAATGTGAAAATGTAAAATCTTAGAATAAAACACTTTTTTTGTGATAAAAATGCAATTATTTTTTCTTCACTGCCCAATGATATAAATTTCTGTGACACACCCTGTGGTGTCAATATGATAACTGCACCCCTAGATGACTTCAGTGAGAGATGTACTTTGAAAAATAGTGTCACTTATGGGGATTCTACTATTCTGGCACCTCAGTTGCTCTACCAAAATAACATGGTACCCTCAAGACAGTCCAGCAAAATCTGAACTCCAATATGGTGCTTCTTCCCTTCTGAGCTTTGCACTGTGCCTCAAAAGTAATTTTTAATCACGCATTGGTGTATTCAGGAGAAATTGCACAACAGATTTTGGAGTCCATTTTTTCCTGCTATCCTTTGTGAAACTTTTGAGGCTAAAACAACCTTTTCGTGTGAAAAATATTTTTTTTCTCATTTTCAAAGATCAACGTTTTAAAATTCTATGGGTTCAAGGTACTCACGAGTCACCACACATCTAGATAAATTCCTTGATGTGTCTATTTTCCAAAATTGGGTCATGTGTTTTGTTCACTGTTTAGTCACCTCAGGGGTTTTCCAAAGGCGACATGAACTTGCAGAATATTACAGACTCACAGCATTCAGCCATCTGGAAGGTGATTGCAAAACAGGCCTTATAAGACCTACAAAACCTTCACAACAGTAACTACTAGTGAGCCTTTTTACCAACTAGTAACAACTAATCAGAGTGTTTATTTGTATGTCCTATATATATATAAAAAAATCAGTTGTTATACATTTAAAATGAACAAACATATGTGTTAGGGTTGGTGGAACGTACCGAGTATAAATATATGTAATAATAGGTGCGTTCGCAACCCGGGGTCCACCGTGCAGGAGGGGAACCTGCTGCTAGCAATTGGCGGCACTATATGACGGTATTAGCGAACTCTGCTACTTCACAGAATCGCTAGGATAGGGAAATGCTGTGCCCTGTTAACCTCACTGAGGAACACAGCTACCAAACAGAGCAAAACTGTGGTCATGCAGTCAGCATGGCACATAAACAGCTCCTCATCGGAGGTGCAGGTATTCTAAGGGCTTATTTCAGCCAAGACCTGAATTCAAACACACAAAACTCCTCACCGGAGGTGTCGGTATTCTAGGGGCTTATTTCAGCCAACCCTGACCTCATGCAAACATGACCACACAGTTGCAAGGCTCAAAACATAGGTTGATACTAGCATATAGCCGTGCAGCCATGCAAACCTTTTATAGCTGTAGCAGACAAGGACCTTCCTGGTGGTCCAATAGAAGCTGCTACAGGACCTGAGCATGAGACCCCCAGACCTCCAATGGGAGGTCGTCCCGTGGGCATGCTCAGTATGAGAAAAGCAGGACTTGGTCCCAGAAAGACCTGCTCGCTGCTGAACATTGCTGGCTGCAATGACAGAGCCTGGAAGGGCAGTAGTAACCAGTCATCCGGTATCAGCCTGAGCCAGACGCTGGGACCAACGTCTCTGCTGAGCAGGCTCCACTGAGGATAGAGGAGAATGGGAGACCGCAGCAGACATGGTTCTAGATTCCCCCTGTGCAGCAGTGGGAACTCGACACCTAACACATATGTTTTTACATCATTCAATAGACTGAAGAGATATTTTAAACACATCGTCTCTGCAGCACATCGCACCCCTGGACTAGAAATCATATAGGTATTGTAATTTTGGTTCTCTTGGTTTTAAAGTGCAACTTGGATTCCCATTTATTTTCTATTTCTGAAACAGGTTGACATTAGGTGGTTAATGTCCTCAAAGCAGGCTGCTTAAAACCATTATTCATTTGAGTATTAGCGCCAGTGGACCCTCCCTTCTTTCTGATTAACCAATTTGTGTGACACAACTCTCTGATTTACTGACATAAAAATTAGAAAATTGCAAAATTGTAAAATTTCTATTTTTTTCACAAATAAATGCAAGTTGTATAGAAAAAAATTACCACTATCATGAAGTACAATATGCCAAAAGAAAATAGTCTTAGAATTGGTGGGATCCGTTGAATGGTTACACCGTTATTACATCATAAAGTGACACTGGTCAGAACAAAAAAAAATGGTCTGGTCAGGAAGATGAATATAGACTTCACAGTGAAGAGGTTAAAACTTGTATGAGAAAAACTAACATCTGAGTGAGTCCTTAGCCTGAATATTTTAGAAGAGGCATGTTTAGAAATGTAATATACAGCATGCTTGTGGCTTATTCACATTAAGAGAAACTGTTATCAGATTCATGCAGCTCAAACTACAGGCATCATGAATCAGAGCTTTACTGCATTATTGCACTCAGGTACATTTTTTTCTGAAATGCTTTGGAGTTTCAGAGAAATTATAGTAGATACAACTAGGGACCAGATCCTGAGACAAGAGTAGTCTGGTTCCACCCCTGGCCTGCTCTTCCCAGTGCTGTTGGTGATTTATAGGTCTCCACCTTGAATGTACTTAATGTGAAATGTGTCAATGACCTCTAGTAGCTCTTAGAAAAGCCAGGGACATTCTGATCTAGAGTATGATTCTCTAACTTTTTTGCACTCTCTCTGAAATATCAAAGCATTTCAGTGAAAAATATGTATGGCTGCAATAAGGCAGCTCGGCTCTGATTCATGCTGCATGTCATTTGGGAAGAATGAATCAGATGATTCATGATTCAGACAGTAATATAGTAAGGCAGCTCGGCTCTGATTCATGCTACAAGTCATTTGGGCAGAATGAATCAGATGATTCATGATTCAGACAGTAATACAGAGCCAGCATGGGTTTGTAGCAAACAAGTTATGCCAGACTAATCTAATTTCCTCCTATGATGGAATCACTGACTAGGCGGATCAGGGAAATGAGGTAGATATAATGCATTGACTTCAGCAAAGCATTTGATTAAGTATCTCCTACTGTTCTTATTGAAAAAATGATTAAGTATGCGATTGACAAGGCTAATGTTAGGCAGATTTATAACTGGCTCAGTGATTGTACTCAGAGTGATAATAAATGCTTGCACATCCAATTGGAAAAGTGTTTAAAGTGGGGTACAACAAGGCTCTGTTCTGGCTCCAGTGTTGTTCAATATTTTTATAAATGATCTAGATAAGGGAACTGAAGGTAAACTAATTAATTTTGCAGACGATGCAAAGCAAGGAGAGATAGCTAACACTAGAGAAGACAGAGAAGGGATTCAGAAGTATCTAGATAAGCTTGAACAATGGGCAGCAGCTAGTAGAATGGTATTTAACAGGGAGAAATGCTAAATTCTATATCTGTGCAAGAAAATTGAAAATTACATCTATAGAATGGGAGGAATAGAACTAAGCAACAGCAATTGTGAAAAAAACTTGAGTATTCTAATAGATAACAGACTGCACATGAGTCAACAGTGTGATGCAGCTGCAAAAAAGGCAAATACAGTTCTAAGATGTATTAAGAGAAGGATAGAGTCTAGATCACGTGAAACAATTATCCCCTCTACACCTCCTTGGTCAGGTCTCATCTGGAATACTGTGTCCAGTTCTGGGCACCACATTGTAAAAAAGACTTTGAAAAACTGGATTATGTTCAGAGAAGAGCTACCAGGATGGTAAGCGGACTGCAAAGTATGTCCTACGAGGAATGTTTAAAGGATCTGGGAATGTTTAGTTTGCAAAAAAGAAGGCTAGGAGGAGACTTAATAGCTGTCTACAAATATCTAAAGGAATGCTACAGTGAAGAGGGAATCATCCTTATTCTGATTTGCACATGGAAATACGAGAAGCAACGGAATGAAACTGAAAGTGAGAAAATACAGATTAGATATTAGAAAAAACTTTTTGACAGTGAGGGTTATCAATCAGTGGAACAGGCTGCCATAAGAGGTGGTAAGTTCTCCTTTAATGCGAGTCTTTGAACAGAGACTGGACAGACATCTGTCTGAGATGGTTCAGTGAATCCTGTATTGTGCAGGGGGTTGGACACGATGACCCTTGAGGTCCCTTTCAACTCTAGCATTCTATGATTCTATGACAGGTTCCTTTTAAGAGGTTATCTGGTTTAGAAAAAAAATTATATACTGTTATTATTTTAAGGTATTTCAAAATAACAGAAGAAAGTTTCTCATTCATGGACTCCAACAATCAGCAAACATTTTATCTTTTGGTGGTGCTGCAAAGTAATTGACAGGGCAAAGATGACAACTAATCTTTGAAGTTCCAACAAGCAATAATCACTGGGGTCAGCTTTGTGCTATATTCCTACATAGAAATGTACCACTAACATTTACTTGTGTTGCCAAGCAGATCTACATTTAGGAAATGCTAACGATAGAGTAGGCAAAGTGTCTCTGGACAGCATAATTGCTGTCTAAATATGAATTATAATGTAGCTTTGACTTGTGCTGCTGCCTTTCCATTCTTGTGTGTGGATCTATTGATCAGATGAGAAATAGGATTAATTAGCTCCATGGTATGACCTATGGGTAGGCACAACACCCTATATTGACTCTGCAGTCTACTAAAAGTGACCAGTTAATATATTTATTTCTTCCTATACAGTTATGGAGCTATAGCAAAACCAAAAAATTGAGCCAGAGCATATGTTGATATAGATATGCATTTACACTGCGTCCATTTAACAGACAGAATCGAAAATAAAAACAATATGAACAACAACCTTGTCAGGAAAGCGGAAGAAGTTCTGATTACTTCAATTACACATACAGAGCTCTCAGCTGCAGTTTCCTCTGCCTGCCAGAGCAGGCTGGAATTCTAAGCCACTCTTCCTCCCTCCCCCCTGCTATACAGCTGTAATGTGAGACCAGCGTGACAGCAACATCCACTGAGGAATTTTTATGGCTTTGTGCTGGGAAAGCCAGTCTTCTGTCTAAACCCCTCATCCCCCCTCCCGCCTGATACCAGCTATAACTGGTACTGTAACTTTCAAACCGCATGGGACTCTTTTTTTCTTGAAAAGTTATGTATAATGGCACTGATCAGGGATAGAGATATAAGGTTAACATATTTCGAATGTCCACCGAGAAATCTATAAGTCACTGACATCGCTAGGATCTAAACCTAACAAAATACAAGGAACAAGTTACGCCATAAGCGTTTCATATATATATGCCGTGTTTATACTTAAAAGAACCCCCATGACGAGGTGAGCATCATAATCATTGTGACGTTCTTCTACGAGGTTCATACAGAGAGTTATGTATAGAAATGGCTTGTCATAACTCTAAAAAGGGGAGTATTCAGCCTCTGAGTGAGGTCACCACAGGCGGAGTGCCTTGGTTTTGGGCACAAACATAAGTGAGTGAGACATCAGTCTTCATGAGTCTTTTGTCCAAGGAATGAGCTGAGTCACATCTGTGATGCACAGGGATATATGCCCATCCCCCACAGCACATGGTCTGCCATGAGATGAAATGAAATAAGGAACAGCGTTAGTTTTTCAATGTTAATTCCATTTTATTTGTAATTGTACTATGCATACGATATTTGTCTCATTTTATAATATCTTTTTACCCTTCTGTAAACACTGCCTATCTTTTGGAGTAAAATATATAAAATTACTAGCTTCATTTCTCCTTGCTCTATAATACACTGTCACGTCCTCTGACGTGAATTAGGCTACAAATTTGGGTTGGCTCTGGACCCGTTATTAATTAAGAAGTCGGAGCTGGTGGCAGCGGATATGACTGTGCGTTTGGGAGACTTTGTAGTGACGGACGGCTTTGATAATTATTGGTCCCACCTGAGTGGGAGTAGCTATATCACCCTCGCTGCAGTGTGCCCATTAGCCAGTACAAAGTAAGGCAGCCTTTCTGGTGACTAATTATCCTAGGTGCAGTACCCTTTCTGACCTGAGGTTAAAGGTGGCGCCAGAGCGCTGTAGGTTCCAAACCGGAACTGGGAAGTGGGATATAGATAAATCCCCTTCAGAAAGAACTGGGCAACCAAACAACCCCGGTTCATGACATATTTGTGTGAGTGGTGGGGATGATAAAGATATCCTCCCTGGGATCCATGACAAACCTGTTATAAGTAAGTGAATAGTAATAGTAAATGTAAATAACATAAAGTACTTAGTTAACACTATTTTGATTTAAAAAAGCCATCCCACTATGACCAGGTGTGCCCAAATGGGACAGTACCTAAACTGAAACAAAATAAAAAAGGAACCAGAGCATATGTTAGTGTAACTGAAATCCATAGGTGTGCATTCACACTGTGGACATTTAACAGACAGAACCTAAGGCCGGTGTCACACTGGCATATTGCATCCAATGCGAGAGCATCGGATGCGATATGCTAATGACACTCGGCTCCTGCTCACAACAGAGCAGAAGCCGAGTGTCATGCGTCTGTGCTCCGATTCTCTCGCACAAGGAGGATCGGAGAACAGCCGTGGAGGAGGCAGAGAAATGAATTTCTCCATCTCCTCCATTGCTGGGGTCCACTTATAACGCACATCACTCGGATGATATCCAAGTGATGTGCGTTGTCTCACTCGCACCCATAGGCTTATATGGGTGTGAGTGAGCCGAGAGTTTTCCTCGGTCCGAGACAATCGCAGCATGTCAGGAAAATGGCCAACAAAAAGTCGGCTGGTGGGAGATGCCCCATAGCTTAACATTGGTCTGAGTGCAATGCGATTTTTTATCGCATTGCACTCGGCCGTTTAAAATTCCAGTGTGATGCCGGTCTAAGACAAAAACTCTTTTGGTACTGTCTGCTTATCAATTCTGAGTTTGACCTGATTTTATTTTGACCCTGTCTATTCTGAAATCCCATCAGTCTTCTGGGTATTTAAGTTCGGCTATTCCTTTGACCACAGTTTTGTTTCTTGATTTTGTCCCTTATTTTGCCACTTCAGTTACTGACCTGGCTATTTCAACAAGTTTGTTTCTTCAGCCAATGGATACTATATGGATGCAACAGGGGTTACTATTAAAAGTCAAGATCCCTTGATATATGTTAAACGGTGAAAGTCAGAGTTCTTTTGGGATCTGCTAGTTGATGTGGCTAGTGCAAAGTCTGTCAAATGGTTGCCGTTTTGAGTTGCCAGCCTAAAACAGACATTACACGTTGCTTGGAGACCTTCACAATAGCCCCGACAACTCCTTCAAATAATTGTCACACTTTTAGCTCTTAATATTAAAATGTCACAATGGGATAATTTCTACATGTATGGCACATCAGTTGTTAGTTCTGAAATGGAGCAGTCACCAGTCCGGATGCCTGATTACAACTAATAATGGGTGGACTCGTGGATGTTTGGGTTTGAAGGGATCTGCCAAACATTTAAAAAATCAGCCAAGCTAAAGCAGACAGCTCAAGTCTGATATTATCAGATTGGCAAGGGACCTTGTATTTTGGGCCTCCCCAGCCTAAAAATATAAGCCCACAGCCACCCCTGAAAATTTGCATCTATTAGATTAGCAGATTCTGGCTCTTTGCCCGGCTCTGTAATGTCAGCTGACATCAAGTACACAGGTTAGTAATGCAGAGGTGTGCACAAGACACCCCTATTACTAACCAAATAGTGTAAATGTATAGCAAAAACACAGAGTGAAGTCCTTTAATTGAAATAAAAACACAGACTTCTTTACAACACTCCCCACCCTCTTTCACCTATTTATTACTGTAAAATTAAAAATAATAAAAAACCATATTCCTCACTTATCCGGTAATAATCTATCCCACGATGTGCTCCAACTGTGCTACATCTGGTTGCATTGTTGAGTGGTGGCTCATTTGTAAATCCATGAGACACTGAGCTGAGCCTGAAAACTCTGCTACAGTGCCAAGCGGAGCGCTGACGTCAAAAGTGATGGGAGTTCATAACCAATGAACTCCAGTGAACTCAGTTGATATTGCAAAGCTGACATCAACCCTGAAAATATTACCACACTTGTCACTGCATCAGGGCAAGTGGCAAGAGTCTAGCTAAGCACCAGAATTGGTGCATTTTATGGATGCTCCATTTCTGGGGAGACTGAGGGTGGATGCTCTTTATCTGGGAGGGGGCCAATATCCAAACCCCCTTTCAGGGCTATTAATATCAATCTGCAGCTGTCTATTTAGCGTTTGCTGGTTAGTAAATATAGGGGAGACCACACATCATTTTTTGGTGTCTCCCCTATAATTACCAGAAAAGGTTAAACAAGCAGCTGTAAGCTGATATTAGTAGCCAGGGAACATTTATAGCAATTGGTTTCATCCCAGAATATTAAAATCATCCCCCAGCCATCGGCTTTCTTTCAGCTCTTTATGAAAATTACTGGGGACCCCACACTATTGCTTTCTTTAAAAAAAAAAATTATTTACAAGTATAGTGAAATACACAACCAAGATAACATTAGTTCACAGCCTCAAGGTGATCCAGCAGCTGGAAACACAAAAAATCTTAAAGTGTCACTCAAAGTTTCCCAAGAGGTTTCTGGGCCTCGTAGTTGCCGGGAGATCCGATGGCTGTGAGCTATGGTAACCTTTAAGTTTGACTGAGTTCACAGCCACTTGGTCTCATAAAAGCTTGAGAGCCTTGAGAGCTGACTGATGAATGCCGAAGTGCTGAGGGCCAAACTTGCAGTCGCTCATCAGTCCGGCACTGCCACTGTGTACCATGAGAATCAGCTGCTATGAACTGGTATGATGCAGCTCCAATCTGTTTAAATAAACAGTTAGAAAAAAACGGTCTGGAGAACCCCCATTTTTGATAACCAGACAAGCTAAAGAACAAAGCTGCTGGCTGCATGCCTCAGCTCTCAGCTTTATCTTGGCTGGTTTTCAAAAATAGGGGAGTCCCAAAGTGTTTTTTGTAATTATTAAAGTAAACAATAAAAAAAAGTGACTACCCCACTTGCGACTACATCAGGGCAAGTGGGAAGAGCTGGGCAAAGCACTAGAATGTTTGCATCTAATAGATGCTCCCTTTCTGGGGCGGCTGAAAGCTGCAATTTTTAGGTTTGCATAGCCCCTTAACAGTCTGAGAATACCAGCTGCTAGCTGTCTGCTTTAGCTTGACTAGTTGTCAACATTTTTTTTAATTATTTATTTAAATGTTAAAAAAGGTGTGGGGACGCCCCAAGATAAAGTTGCCAGCTGAAGGTTGCAGCCCGCACCTGTCTCTTTTGCCTGCGCTGGTTATCAAGAACAGAGGGGAGCCCAAGCCATTTTTTAATTTTGTTCATTTATTGCACAGGCACTGGCTGATGAATACTCTCATCTTCGCATAGCTGTTCTCGCAGCTATCAACAAGACCACCCATAGAGTTGTATTCTCATCAGCTGACGCCTGTGCCTGGCAGCAACCTTTTTACTGCTGGTCACAGCTGCTGGCTCACTCACTGTCATCTGTATGACATCGTGGGAACCATAGACCTTTGTTCGGCGGTAACAAACTTACTGCCAATCAGAGCCAGTGTTTTTCACACTGTCAGACAGATGACATTGTGGGAAATTTTGACTGCTTGGGCTGCAGAACCCGAACGGCAACACAGACTTCAGGGAGAAGTTTGTGTTCAGGGTCCGTGCACAGACACTAGATGTTCTGTTCGGACCCTGAACTTTACCGTTCAGTTTTGCAAATCCCTATTTATAATTTTTCACGTAGCATTTTAATTTAGCCCCAGACAAGGGTCTAGGAGTAAAATGGTGAGAAAGGCCTATAGAAATAATTCTCAACTTTGCATCAGTTTTACTATTAGTTGTGGTATGGTTAAGCTGTATCAAGCTCAAAAACCAAGCCCGATGCTAAGCATTTATGCGAACCCTACCTTAGATCTATTAGCCAGACAACCACTTTAACATTTCCTTGAATATATCACAGTTCTTGCTAAATTCAATCCTGCAATATTGTTTTTTACTATAGTTACAGGAACTTGCAAATATCATCTTAACTGCTTCTGTTGCGAAAGAAAATCAATCAATGGATATAAGACCCTGAAAAATTCAATATCCACTTAATGGATGGCCAAATTCTAGGAAATGTCTTCTTATTTATTTACTTCTAAATGGATAGAATCCGGAATTAGTTTTTCTTCTTGAAAGTATCATAAAAATTTACATTTCCTAAAAAAAAAATTATACATTTCTCAGCCATAAAATACTTTGACATGTTCAATTTCAAAGATGGTAAAAGAATAAAAATAAACTGGCAAGATCTCATTTGGAAGACAGAAATCAGTATCCCTAAGGCAATTCTAAAATTAGGGTCGGTTTAATAAAATAATTCAGGTATTTATATGAATATAAAAATGGATAGCTAGATAGATAGCTAGATAGATAGCTAGATAGACAGATTCAATTAATTGTTCTTAACCCCTTCCTTACAGGCCTCCCTGAAAACAACAAACATGTCTCATCCCCCAAAGAACCTGTCAGTTAAAGCGATCCTGGGCTCCACAAGGGGTGGCCTGAGAGTCGCAGTCCTTAAATCAGACATGTTTGTGTGCTGGGAAACAACAGTGCGTAGGTCTGCCACCTCCAGGCTGAGTTGTTGCAATTGATCAAACAGAGCAGTCACTGGATTCATGATGGATAAAAAAAATGGTTTGGACCAATGTTAACCACTTCACCACCTTGTGTTTTTGCATTTTTTAGTTTCCATTTTTTTATCACCTTATTCCCAGAGCAATATCTTTTTATTTTTCCATAAATATGGCCATGTCATGGCTTCATTTTTGTGGGGCGAGTTGTACTTTTGAAGAACATCATTTGTTTTGCCATATAGTGTACTGGAAACCAGGAAAAAAATTCAAAGTGGGGTGAAATTGCAAAACAAAAGTGCAATGCCAGAATCGCTTTGTTTTAATATTTTGTACCTTGTTCACTAATTGATAAAATTGACCTACCATTATCATTCGCAAGGTCATTTCAATTTCATAGTTATCACTTATCAAACATGTATAAGTTCTTTTTCATTTATTTGGTGGAAAAAAAATCCACATTTTCTCACAAAAAAAGTTGCAATTTTCCAAGATCAAAAGAGTCTCCATTTTTTGTGTTCTGGGGATTGGTGAGGGTTTATTTTTTGCATGCCAAGCTGATGTTTTTAATTATTATATATTATAATCATTTTGCTGTAGATATGAACTTTTGGTCACCTGTTATTGTATTTTAATGCAATGTTGCAGAGACCAAAAAAAGGTAATTCTGTCTTTATGATTTTTTTTCTCATTATGCCGTTTACCGATCCTATTAATTATTTTTATATATTGATAGATCGGGCATTTCTTAACATACTAATATGGAATACGTGTATTTACATTTTTTTATCTATTGTTTTATTTTGAATGGGGCAAAAAGGGGGGTGATTTAAACTTTTAGATTGTTTTATTTTTTTATATTCTAAGTTCAGTACATGAGCAAGGCATGGTACATGTGCGAGATTGCCAAGCTTCAGAGTTGCTACCAGGTTACGGCCATTGTCACATGTGACTTTGCATTGTTGTAGGTTCAAGAAAAACCATCATAGATTAATCTGGACTGTTAAACTTTACAACATCTTTGCAGCGGTGTGCAGTTTGTCACTTGAGCAAATTAGCTTCAACAGAGCCTGTTGCCACTTGGCCCAGGCAGTGATGCAGTGCTTGCAACTTGTGACTGATGTTGAAGTTTCAGAGATGGAGAGTGAGGAGAAGGAGCAGGTGCAGAAATTGCTGTAGAAGATGGGGCAAACCCTGATTGAAACAGGGCTCACAATCTTTGGTGTCAGTAGCACGTGTTCTGTCCCAGAGTCTGACTGGGTCCCGGGTTCCACAATGTTTACCCAGTGTGCTGTCAGGTAAATGTAGTGTCACTGGCCACAGGCACTTATCCATGGTTAAGTGGACCTTCCCAGTAACAGTGTTGGTCAGGGCCAGGCTGATGTTACACTGGGAGAAATAGTGGTAGCTGGGGACTGAGTACCGAGTTACAGCTGCTGCCATGAGGTTGTGGAAAGCTTCCATCTCCAGAAGCCTAAACTGCAACATTTCCAGGGCAAGTGGTCTGGAAATGTAGCCATTTAGTATTGTGGCCTCTGGGTAGATGGCTGCATATTTGCGCTTGTGTTCCAAGGACTGGGGTAGGGACAACTGAACGCTGCACTGGGACATGAATGTGGTTGCTGATGGTGGTTGTGAGTGTGCAACGACAGGTGCAGGGTGGGAGGCAACATCACCTGTGTCATGGACAGGAGATTTTCATGAACGTAGAAGAGGGGAGGCAGTGGTGTCACTGGCAGACACTGTTTCTAGACACTGGCATTTGGCACCCCAAGTAGTTGGGTGCTTTGTTTGCATGGCTGGTTGTAGTCAGGCTGGTAGTTATGTTGCCACTGCTTATACTGGCATGACAGATGTTGCATTTGGCCTTTTCTTATTAACTGGACTGTCTTTAAAAAAGCGCCAGACTCGGGAATACCTAACCCTTGGCATCTTCACCCTTGCTTGTGTTCTGGGGAAAAGTTCCCCGCCTTATGTCCCTGGCCACTCCACTGCCTCTTCCTGCCTGTTATGGTGCGGTGGATTTCTCCTCCTGTGCACTGCTGTCCTTGCTCTGTAAGTCACCTTCCCAGGTTGAGCCAGTAACTTCATTGTCCATCACCTCGTCTTCCACTTCCACACCCTGGTCCTCCTCCTGACTTGTTGTCATAACAACATCACTTGTTGGCAATTGCGCCTCCTCATCATTCACCTCATGCAACAGTTATTTCAATTGCCCATCATGATCTTTTTGTGAGTGTGGCAGCTCAAATGTTTGGGCATCACTGCATGAAATCTCATCTTGTCCTGCTTAAAGCAGGCAGGGTGAGATGCCAGAAACTATAAAAGGAAATGTGAGCAGCTTTTCAGAGTGTCTAAGTGTGGGATCACTTGTCTCCAGGCACTTGGCATGGTGGGAGGAAGGAGGATCGGGGTGAGGATTAAGTGGCTACTTAGACTGGACCATGTGAAAGACAGGGTGTTGCTGGCAAATTAACTGGACATATTATCTTCTATCCATCCAACAACCTTTTTATGCTGGTCTGGCTTCAAGAGTGGTGATCCATACGCCCCTAGATAGTGGGACAGGATGCTGGGTCGACATGATATGTGTATTTGTTGTCCAGTAGCAGGTAGAGGTTCACCTTGCCCATGACCTCGGCCTCTTCACTCACCATCACTATCACATCCACTTCCCTGTCCCTTACCAAGTGCTTTATCCATTTTACATTTTTAAATATATCAAATATCAAGTTATGATATATCTCTTTTGAGAAAACTTTGCAGGATTAGTATTGCCGGAAAAAGAGCCCACCTTGTATGGACTTGTTGCAGTGCCAGAGTAATATAGCGATGCTGCAGTTGTGCTCAAAAGTGTACATACCCTGGCAGAATTTTTGCTTTCTTGGCCTTTTTTTCAGAGAATATGAATAATAACACCAAAACTTTTTCAACACTCATGGTTAGTGGTTGGGTTAAACCATTTATTGTCAAACTACTATGTTTTACTTTTTAAATTATAATGACAACTCAAAACACCCAAACGGCCCTGATAAAAAGTTCACACACCATGGTGATTTTGGCCTGATAACACGCACAAAAGTTTTAAATGGCTACTAAAGGTAACATCCTCACCTGTGACATGTTTTTATGCACAGTGCGTGTGCATAAAAGCTGAGTGAGTTTCTGGGATCCCGACAGACTCTTGCATCTTTCATCCAGCCACTGACATTTCTGGATTGTGAGTCATGCAAAAAAAATGTCAACGGGAAAAGGTGGTTGAACTGTATGAAACAGGAAAGGGGTACAAAAAGATATCCAAGGAATTGATAATGCCAGTCAGCAGCGTTCAAACTATGTGTTAGGGCTAGCGGAACGCACCTAATGAATGTATATATTTTATTAGGATAGATGTGTTCGCAGCCCGGGGTCCACCGTGCAGGAGAACCTGCTGCTAGCAAATAGCGGAACTATATGGAGGTGTTAGCTAACTCTGTTACTTCACAGAGCAGCCGTGAACTCAAAGCACTGCACCCTGTTAGACTCCACAGAGGCACAGGCTAACTGTCTAAACAAGAACAGTCAGTGGTCTTGCATGCACACAAAACTCCTCGCCGGAGGTGCCAGCATTCTAGGGGCTTATTTCGGCCAGGTCCCTGAACACACAAGCATACAAACTCCTCGCCGGAGGTGCCAGCATTCTAGGGGCTTATTTCAGCCGGGTCCCTGAACAAACTCATACAAGACCACACTGGCGCAAAGTACATAAATAAAAGCAAATACTAGCGCATGGCCGTGCGGCCATGCGAGCCTTAAATAGTTGCAGCACGTACAGGACCTTCCAAGAAGGACCAATGAGAGGCTGCCACAGAGCGTGAGCACCTACAGGACCTTAGCTGCTGTGTCTGATCATGTGACCCTCGATCTCCACTGAGAGATCTTACTCTGGGCATGCTCAGAACGAGAAAAGCAGGACTTCGTCCCAGAAGCGTCTGCTCGCTGCTGCCCAGCACTGACTTCAATGGCAGAAGCAGGAAAAGCAGCAGCAACTCTCTGTACAGAGTCAGACTGAGCAAGACGCTGGGACCGACGTCTCCGCTGAGCAGACTCCACTGCGGCAGGAGAAAAATGGGAGACCGCAGCGGAGATGGCCCGAGATCCCCTCTGTGCAGAGACAGGAACTCGACCCCTAACATTACCCCCCCTCCCTGGAACTCGCTACGCTCAAAGGCAGCAATGAGCTGCGGAGCCCGAATGCGCTCAGCAGGCTCTCAGGACCGTAACCCTTCCAGTCCACCAAATAAATTTTTTTGCCACGAACCACCTTGCACCCCAAAATAGCGTTCACCTCGTAGTCGTCCGTAGATGAACCCGATGTCCCGGCAGATGACTCGGAAAACCGGGACATGTATACAGGTTTCAAGAGGGACACATGAAAGGTGTTGGTGATACCTAGGTGTGGTGGAAGGGCTAAACGGTAGACCACAGGGTTAACCTGTATGAGGACCTTGAAAGGGCCCAAGTAGCGAGGTGCAAACTTAGTGGACTCAACTCGCAGCCTGATTTTCCGGGCGGAAAGCCACACTAAGTCGCCGGGAGCAAAAGTCAGAGCGGGGCGCCGATGTGCATCGGCGGAGGACCTCATTCTCTCCTTGGAGGCCTGAATGGCATCCGGAGTGCGGTCCCAAATATCCCGTGCTTCCACAGCGCAGTCTGCCACCCTGGAGTCGGCAGAAGACATGGGCATAGGCACAGGTACCTGCGGATGCTGACCATAGTTGAGGAGGAATGGGGTTTGTCCTGTGGAGTTGGCAACCGCATTGTTCAGTGCAAACTCTGCCCATGGTAGGAAGGATGCCCAGTCATCCTGCCTGGCTGAGACAAAATGTCGCAGATATGTGACCAAGGTCTGATTGGCCCTCTCTACCAATCCATTCATCTCGGGATGATATGCGGAGGAGAGATTTAACTCAATGCTGAGAAGACGACAAAGCTCTCTCCAGAACCGAGACGCAAACTGGGGACCCCGGTCACTGACAATCTTGTCTGGCATACCGTGTAGGCGAAAGATGTGCTTTATGAACAACGCTGCCAAGGCCCGTGCCGATGGTAACCGCGGAAGCGGCACCAAATGCACCATTTTGGAGAAGTGATCGGTGATAACCCAAATGATGGTACAGCTCCAAGACTTGGGCAAACCCACCACAAAGTCCATCCCGACCATCTCCCAGGGCCTGTCTGCCACTGGCAATGGATAGAGTAACCCAGCTGGCCGTTGTCGAGGAGACTTATTTTTGGCGCAGGAGACACACGCCAGAATATAATCCCTGACATCACGGACCATATGTGGCCACCAATACATCCTCACCAACAGCTCAGATGTCCTTTTTGTCCCAAAATTTCCACCCACCCTGGACGAATGAGCCCACGAGAGAACCTCCGGTCGCAAATTGGATGGTACAAAAGTCTTGCCCGGAGGCACAGACTCTAGCAAAACCAGAGTTACGGTTCTCAGGCTCTCAGTGGGGACAATAAACCGAGGCTCCTCTTCCTCCTCCACAGATGACACAAAGGAGCGAGAGAGAGCGTCGGCACGAATGTTCTTCTCCCCAGAAAGAAAATGGAGGGTGAAATGGAACCGGGAGAAGAACAAGGACCATTTAGCCTGGCGAGAATGTAACCGCTGGGCTGTCTGCAGGGAAACCAAATTTTTATGGTCTGTGAAGACTTGGAAAGGAAAAGGAGCTCCCTCCAAGAGATGTCTCCACTCCGAGAAGGCCAACTTCATGGCCAGCAACTCCCTGTCCCCGATGGAATAATTCCTCTCTGCTGGTGAGAAGGTCTTTGAAAAGAAGAAGCAAGGATGCTTCCGACCTTGAGCATCTTTTTGGAAGAGGACTGCTCCAGCACCAACAGATGAGGCATCCACCACCATGATAAATGGTTTGTCTACATCGGGGCGATGTAGGATAGGAGCGCTAGCGAAGTGTGACTTTATGGAATTAAAGGCTTTGGAGATATCCTCAGACCACAATTTGGGATTTGCTCCCTTCTTGATACGGGCAACCAAGGGAGCTACCAACGTTGAGAAGTGTGGAATGAACTGTCAATAGTAGTTAATGAACCCCATAAAGCGCTGCACCGCTTTAAGAGAATGGGGTTCCTGCCAGTCCATCACAGCCTGTAGCTTGGCAGGATCCATAGCCAAACCCTGGGCAGAGATGATATAACCAAGAAATGGCAAGGACTGCTGCTCAAACACACACTTCTCCAACTTGGCGTAGAGGGAGTTTGCCCGTAAGAGGTCAAAGACTTTGCGAACATCTCTCCGATGGGAGTCGATATCTGGAGAGTAGATGAGAATATCATCCAGATAGACTAAGACCGAGGTGGTGAGCATATCCCGGAAGATGTCGTTCACAAAGTCTTGGAAAATGGCTGGGGCATTACAGAGCCCGAAGGGCATCACTAGATACTCATAGTGCCCATCCCTGGTGTTAAAAGCCGTCTTCCATTCGTCCCCCTCACGGATGCGAATCATGTTGTAAGCACCCCGCAGATCTAATTTTGTAAATACCCTTGCTCCCCATAGCCTATCAAAAAGCTCAGATATCAGGGGTAATGGGTATTTGTTCTTAACGGTGATGGCGTTAAGACCCCTGTAGTCTATACATGGACGCAGTTCCCCATTCTTCTTCTGAACAAAGAAGAACCCAGCCCCAGCAGGCGACACTGACTTCCTGATGAACCTTCTTGCCAGATTTTCTTGGATGTACTGAGACATAGCCTCCGTCTCCGGGAGAGATAACGGATAAACTCGACCCTGGGGAGGCTCAGCACCAGGCAAGAGATCAATAGGACAGTCATAGGGGCGGTGAGGCGGAAGGGTCTCCACCGCCTTTTTGGAGAACTTGTCCGCATGAGACCAGTATTGTTTGGGGAGAGAGGATAGATCTGCGGGTACCTCTGTAGTAGCAACCTGAATGCACTCCCTTTGACACCTACCCTCACAGGATTCACCCCATCCCAAAATTCTGCCTGAAGACCACTCGATATGTGGAGAGTGGTACCTTTACCAAGGTATACCCAACAGGACCTCATCAATACCCTCAGGTATAACCAGCAGAGATATTGTCTACTGATGGGATGGCGACATGGACAGAGTAAAAGGAATGGTCTGGTGAGTTATCTGTGAAGGCAGTGTCGACCCATTCACCACTCGTATCGTAACTGGTTGCGCTAGCATAACCAGGGGTATTGCGTGACGTTGGGCAAAGGCGGAAGACATGAAATTGCCCTCCGCCCCAGAATCCATGCAGAGCTCTAATGAGTGGGAAGATAAGCCAATAATAATTGTCCCCTTAAAGGACAATTTTGAGGCAAACGTCGCCGTATCTAGAGTACCTCCACCGACTACCACTAGAGGCTGACGTCTCCTCGACCGCTGGGAACATCTGGTGGCAAGATGTCCCGACTGCTGGCAAACATGACAGACCTTGGATGCCCAAGTGGTCCGGGACTTAGAATCCGCTCGTGACATCTCCCTGGCCTCATGTGACTCAGGTACCAGGACCGGAGATTCCAGAGGTCTGGCGAAGGTGGGAGCCAGCCGAAACCTCTGCCTACACTGGGCTCGCTCTAACCTCCGCTCGTAAAAATGGAGGTCAATATGGGAAGAGACAGTTATTAACTCCTCCAGTGTGGCTGGAATCTCCCTAGTGGCCAGAGCGTCCTTAACGTGATCAGCCAGCCCCCTCCAAAATATGGGGATAAGGGCTTTATCCGACCACTCCAGCTCTGAAGCTAAAGTTTGGAAACAGATGGCAAATTGGCTGACCAAGGACTCACCCTGAGTTAATGCCAGCAGTTGGAGCGCCGTATCATGGGTGACTTGAGGTCCTAGGAAGACCTGTTTCAGAGTGCTCAGAAACAATGGAGCACTCTGCACCACATGATCGCCACGCTCCCACAGCAGCGTAGCCCACTCCAACGCCCTGTCCGACAAGAGGGACACAATAAATCCCACCTTAGCCCGCTCTGTGGGAAAACGTGCAGCCAGAAGCTCAAGATCTGCTTTCTCCAGAAAATTTTTCTGGGAGCGGGAGGCGCGAAAATGTCGGAACAGGGGTGGCAGTGGACAAGGTTGCTGCATCCATGCTAGCAGCCTGTACAGCAACTGCGGAAATATCCACAGCTGAGGTTGAGCTCTCGAGAGCTGCCAACCTACCCTCCAGCTGCTGGATATACCGCAAATATTGCTGTATGTCCGCCATTTACTAGCCAGACCCTGGCGCTAGTATTATGTTAGGGCTAGCAGAATGCACCTAATGAATGTATATATTTTATTAGGATAGATGTGTTCGCAGCCCGGGGTCCACCGTGCAGGAGAACCTGCTGCTAGCAAATAGCGGAACTATATGGCGGTGTTAGCTTCACAGAGCAGCAGTGAACTCAAAGCACTGCACCCTGTTAGACTCCACAGAGGCACAGGCTAACTGTCTAAACAAGAACAGTCAGTTCTTGCACACGAAACTCCTCGCCGGAGGTGCCAGCATTCTAGGGGCTTATTTCGGCCAGGTCCCTGAACACACAAGCATACAAACTCCTCGCCGGAGGTGGCAGCATTCTAGGGGCTTATTTCAGCCGGGTCCCTGAACACATTCATACAAGACCACACTGGCGCAAAGTACATAAATAAAAGCAAATACTAGAGCATGGCCGTGCGGCCATGCGAGCCTTAAATAGTTGCAGCACGTACAGGACCTTCCAAGAAGGACCAATGAGAGGCTGCCACAGAGCGTGAGCACCTACAGGACCTTAGCTGCTGTGTCTGATCATGTGACCCTCGATCTCCACTGAGAGATCTTACTCTGGGCATGCTCAGAACGAGAAAAGCAGGACTTAGTCCCAGAAGCGTCTGCTCGCTGCTGCCCAGCACTGACTTCAATGGTAGAAGCAGGAAAAGCAGCAGCAGCTCTCTGTACAGAGTCAGACTGAGCAAGACGCTGGGACCGATGTCTCCGCTGAGCAGACTCCACTGCGGCAGGAGAAGAATGGGAGACTGCAGCGGAGATGGCCCATGATTCCCTCTGTGCAGAGACGGGAACTTGACCCCTATTACTATGATTAACAAATGGAAAATAAGGAGCTCTGTAAAAACAAAACCATGGTCAGGTAGACCAACAACAATTTCATCCACAGCTGCCAGGAAACATGATAGGGATGCAAAGAAAAACCCACAAATAACATCTGCTGAAATACTGGATTATGTGAAAACTACCGATGTGGCTGTTTCAAGATGCACAATAAGAAGACATTTGAAGAAAAATGGGCTGCATGGTCGAGTCAGCAGAAGAAAGCCATTACTATGCAAATGCCACAAAATATCTCAGCTACAATACACAAAGCAGCACAGAGACAAGCCTTTAACCCCTTCCGACATCGGACATACTATACCGTCCGATGTCGGGTCCCCTGCTTTGATTTGTGCTCCGGTGGTGAGCGCACATCAAAGTCGCAACATGTCAGCTGTTTTTTACAGCTGACATATGCGCGCAATAGCGGCGGGTGAAATCGCGATCACCCGCCGCTATTAACTAGTTAAATGCCGCTGTCAAACGCAGACAGCGGCATTTAACTACCGCATCCGGCCGGGCGGCCGGAAATGAGCGCATCGCCGACCCCCGTCACATGATCGGGGGTCGGCGATGAGTCAGGAATGTAACCATAGAGGTCCTTGAGACCTCTATCGTTACTGATCGCCGGTGGCTGTGAGCGCCACCCTGTGGTCGGCGCTCACAGCACACCTGCATTTTAGCTACATAACAGCGATCTGATGATCGCTGCTATGTAGCTGAGCCGATCGGGCTGTGCCTGCTTCTAGCCTCCCATGGAGGCTATAGAAGCATGGCAAAAGTTAAAAAAAAAGTTAAAAAAAATGTGAAAAAAATAAAAAAATTATAAAAGTTAAAATCACCCCCCTTTCGCCCCAATCAAAATAAATCAATAAAAAAAATATCATATCTACACATATTTGGTATCGCCGCGTTCAGAATCGCCCGATCTATCAATAAAAAAAAAGCATTAACCTGATCGCAAAACGGCGTAACGAGAAAAAAAATCAAAACGCTAGAATTACGTTTTTTTGGTCGCCATGACATTGCATTAAAATGCAATAACGGGCGATCAAAAGAACGTATCTGCACCGAAATGCAACTATTAAAAACGCAAGCTTGGCACGCATAAAATAAGCCCTCACCCGACCCCAGATCACGAAAAATGGAGATGCTACGTGTATCAGAATATGGCGCAATTTTATTTATTTATTTTTTTGCAAAGTTTGGAATTTTTTTTCACCACTTAGGTAAAACATAACCTAGACATGTGAGGTGTCTATGAACTCGTACTGACCTGGAGAATAATAATGGCAGGTCAGTTTTATCATTTAGTGAACCTAGCAAAAAAAAACAAACAAAAAACAAGTGTGGGATTGCACTTTTTTTGCAATTTCACCGCACTTGGAATTTTTTTCCCGTTTTCTAGTACATGCCATGGTAAAACCAATGGTGTCATTCAAAAGTACAACTCGTCCTGCAAAAAATAAGCTCTCACATGGCCAAATTGATGGAAAAATAAAAAAGTTATGGCTCTGGGAAGGAGGGGAGTGAAAAACGAAAATGGAAAAACGAAAAATCCCACGGTCATGAAGGGGTTAAACTTCTGGAACAAGGTAATTTGGAGTGATGAGACCAAATTTGAACATTTTGGCCACAACCATAAACGTTACATTTGAGAGGTCAACAAGGCCTATGATGAAAGGAACACCATTCCTACTGTAAAGCACGGAGGTGGATCGCTGATGTTTTGGGGATGTGTGAGCTACAAAGGCACCGGAAACTTGGTCAAAGTTGAAGGAAAGATGAATGCAGCACGTTATCAGCAAATACTGGAGGCAACTTTGCAATCATCAGCCAAGAAGCTGCATATGGGACATACTTGGAAGTTCCAACATGACAATGATCCAAAACACAATGCCAAGTCAACCTGTCATTGGCTACAGCAGAACAAAGTGAAGGTTCTGGAGTGGCCACATCAGTCTCCTGACCTCAATATCATTGAGCCACTCTAGGGAGCTCTCAAGTGTGCAGGTCATGTTTGACAGCCCATGAATTTACAGGAACTGGGGGCTTGTTGCCAAGAAGAGTGGGCAGCTTTATCATCTGAGAAAATAAAGAACCTCATCCACAACTATCACAACATACTTCAAGCTGTCATTGATTTTAGAGGTATTACATGGTATTAAGAAATGGGGTATGTGAACTTTTGATCAGGATCATTTGGATGTTTTGGGTTGTCATTATGATTTAAAAAGAGAAAACACAGTAGTTTGACAATAAATGGCTTCACCCAACCACTAACCATGAGTGGAGAAAAAGTTTTGGTGTTATCATTCATATTCTCTAAAAAAGACCAAGAAAGCAAAAATTGGGTATGTAAACTTTTGAGCACAACTGTATTTCTAACCAACCAACTCTGGCTTTTTATTTTGATGCACAAATGCTGCAGTACTAATGGCATATAATTTTTACTTGCTAAAATTTTTTTGCAGGAGTAGTATCGCAGGAAAATTTGCCAATCTAAGATGGGCTTCTAACAGTGCCTGATCTATTTCTAATTCACCTACTCTGTCTTTTTTATTTTGAAACACAACTGGTGCAGTGCAAATGGTGTATAGTATTTGTCTGCTGAAAAATGTTGGCAGGAATACTAGCACAGGAAAATTTGCCCATCTCAGATGAACTTATCAGAAGAGTATTACTTGCTCTGGGGTATGTTTCGCTGATATATAACACTCAAAAAAAAGTTCAATATTTTTTCGGTATTATATTACTCATCCATAGAGTGTTACATACATTTTGTTAGAATTTGGTGGTATATAACACTTAAGTCATTATGATTTAAAAAGAGAAAACACAGTAGTCTGACAAAAAATGGCTTCACCCAACTGCTAAGCATGAGTGGAGAAAAAATGTTGGTGTTATCATTAGTGATGAGCGAATATACTCGTTACTCGAGATTTCCCAAGCACGCTCGGGTGACCTCCGAGTATTTTTTAGTGCTCGGAGATTTAGCATTTATTGCCACAGCTGAATGATTTACATCTGTTAGCCAGCATAGGTACATGTGGGGGTTGCCTTGTTGCTAGAGAATCCCCACATATACTTATGCTGGCTAACAGATGTAAGTCATTAAGCTGCAGCAATAAAAACTAAATCTCCGAGCACTAAAAATTACTCTGAGGTCACCCGAGCATGCTCGGGAAATCTCGAGTAACGAGCATATTCGCTCATCATCACTAGTTATCATTCATATTCTCTGAAAAAAGGGCAAGAAAGGAACAATTCTGCCTGGGTATGCAAACTTTTGAGCACAACTGTATTTCTAACCAACCAACTCTGGCTTTTTTATTTTGATGCACAAATGTCGCAGTATTAATGACATATAATTTTTACTTGCTAAATATTTTTTGCAGGATTAGTATCGCAGGAAAATTTGCCAATCTCAAATGGAGTTGTTAACAGTGTCTGAGCCATTTTTAATTAACAACTCTGTCTTTTTATTTTGATACACAACTGGTGCAGTGTAAACGGTGTATAATATTTGTCTGCTGAAAAATATTGGCAGGAATACTGGCAAAGGAAAATTTTTCCACCTTGGATGAACTCATCTATAAAGAGCATTACTTGCTCTGGGGTACATTTCGCTGGTATATAACACTAAAAAAAAAGTTCAATAAATTTTCGGTATTATATTACTCATCCATAGAGTGTTACATACTTTGTTACATTTCGGTGGCATATAACACTAAAAAAATATATATAAATTGTCTGTTTGCAATTACTCATCCATAGAGTGTAACGTGCTCTAGGATACATTTCTGTGGTATATAACACTCTAAAAAAACTGTTCAATTTTTTTTCGGTATTATATTACTCTTCTATAGAGTATTAAGTGTCTTCTTTTATAATTCAGTAGTATATAATGCTTAAAAAAAGCGTTCAAACATTTTTATAATTTTTTATCCATATAGTATTACATTTTCTAGGGTACAATTCAGTGGTATATAATATTCCAAAATAGACATAAAACTATTTTCTGTATTTATTTACTCATCCAAAGAATATTACGAGCTCTGGGTACATTTTGGTGGTATATAACACACCAAAAAGCATTCAAACATTTTTCGGTGTTATATTACTTATCCATACAGCATTACATATTTTCTGTTACATTTCAGTGGCATATAACACTCCAAAAAAGTTGAAAAATGTTTTCGTATACAATCATTCATCCATAGAGTATTACATGATCTTAATTACAATTCAATGGTATATAAAAGTTAAAAAACAAATCAGAAATCTTTTTTATTCAGTTACTCATCTATAGAGTATTACGTGCTCTGGGCTACAATTCAGTGTTACATAACATTCAAAAAAATGTTAAAAAATGTTTCTGGATTAAATTAAAGTGAACCTGTCAGCAGGATTGTGCTGAGTAATGTACAATATTAGATTGGCACCGTTATATTGATTACAATGATTCCATGGTTGATGAAATCCATCTTATGGTTGTTGTTTAATCTTTATTTTCAGTTAATGAGAGGGGGGAAAACTTTTAAGGATTTTCAAGCAATATCTGGCCAACAAAACCAGTGGATTCCCTAATTCCTCGGCAATCTAAAGGTATTAGGTCTCAAAGCTAAACACCTGACATGAGACTGGATTAGACCAGACTTTTCCACACCACCAGATGACAGCAACACATAAAGTGTTTTTAACGCTCAATATTTAAATGAGGTCCGCCAGTTGTTGCCTTCTAGGGTGTAGGGATGACTGGATGACCCTACTTACAATTTTTTTCTGAGGTTTGCACAAGTGCAAACCTTTATGAGTGTTGAAGTAGCCCAACTACACTTTCTTAATTTTTTTATGAGACACTAAAGTTGGTGCCTTCAAGGTTTTATGGATGACCCTGCTTGTAATTTTTGCCAGGCATTGCACTAAGTGCAGAGCTTTTATGAGAGTAGGAGTAACACAACTACACTTTGTTCACAATATTTGAATGAGGGACTATAGTTGGTGCCTTCAAGGGTGTATGAATGACCCTGGTTGTAATTTTTTGCCAGGATTTGCACTTCTGCCATTTTTTACTGGCTTTGCAAAGCTTTTATGAGTCTAGAAGTACCAGTACCAATTTGAAAACAATGGGTATGAGGCTCTCCTTTTTGTCTAATATAAGGTGTAGCTGAGTACCTAATTGTTGGCACTTCTTGCTTTCTTCGCAAATCACACAGAAATGTCCAATTTTATAATGTAAAATTCAATTTTGGTTTACTTAAATTATAATATTTTTATGACTTTTTAAATTCTAGCTTATGTACAAGTCATTATAGTGGAAAAAATGTTTCTTAACATTTCTTTAACTGTAAACTCCAATTTCTCTTTGATTTTGAATGTTTTATTGGCAGTTATTAACCCCTTCCCGACCCATGACGCCACGTAGGCATCATGAAAACCTGTGCCAATCCGACCTGTGACGCCTATGTGGCATCATGGAATGATTGCGTCCCTGCAGATGGGGTGAAAGGGTTAACTCCAATTTCACCCGATCTGCAGGGACAGGGGGAGTGGCACTTCAGCCCAGGGGGGGTGGCTTCACCCCCCGTGGCTACGATTGCTCTGATTGGCTGTTGAAAGTGAAACTGCCAATCAGAGCAATTTGTAATATTTCACCTAAAAAAATGGTGAAATATTACAATCCAGCCATGGCCGATGCTGCAATATCATCGGCCATGGCTGGAAACACTTATGTACCCCCCCTACCACCACCGATCTTCTCCCCGGTCCTCCGTCCACTGCTCCGCTCCCCTCCGTCGTCCTGTCCGCTCCCCCATCCTCCTGCCCGCTCCCCCCGTGCTCTGATGCCAACCCCCGTCCTCTGATCCACCCCCCATGCTCAGATCCCCCCCCCTCATACTTACCGGGCCTCCCGGTGTCTATCCGTCTTCTCCATGGGCGCCGCCATCTTCCAAAATGGCGGGCGCATGCGCAGTGCGCCCGCCGAATCTGCCGGCCGGCAGATTCGTTCCAGGTATATTTTGATCACTGAGATATAACCTATCACAGTGATCAAAATAAAAAAAATAGTAAATGACCCCCCCTTTATCACCCCCATAGGTAGGGACAATAATAAAAAAAGAAAATATTTTTTTTTCTTTTTCCACTAGGGTTAGGGTTAGAACTAGGGTTAGAACTAGGGTTAGGGGTAGGGTTAGGGTTAGGGGTAGGGTTAGGGTTAGGGTTAAGGCATGTGCACACAGTGCGGATTTGGCTGCGGATCCGCAGCGGATTGGCCGCGGATCCGCAGCGGATTGGCCGCGGATCCGCAGCGGATTGGCCGCGGATCCGCAGCGGATTGGCCGCGGTTCTGCAGTGGATTGGCCGCTGCGAATTCGTAGCAGTTTTCCATCAGGTTTACAGTACCATGTACACCTATGGAAAACCAAATCCGCTGTGCCCATGGTGCGGAAAATACCGTGCGGAAACACTGCATTGTATTTTCCGCAGCATGTCAATTTTGTGCGGATTCCGCAGCGTTTTACACCTGTTCCTCAATAGGAATCCGCAGGTGAAATCCACACAAAAAAAACCACTGGAAATCCGCTGTAAATCCGCAGGTAAAACGCAGTGCCTTTTACCTGCGGATTTTTCAAAAATTGTGCGGAAAAATCTCACACGAATCCGCAACGTGGGCACATAGCCTTAGGGTTAGGGTTGGAAGTAGAGTTAGGGTTGGAATTAGGGCTAGGGTTGGAAATAGGGTTAAGATTAGGCTTGTGGTTAGGGTTACGGATAGGGTTAGGGGTGTGTTGGGGTTACAGTTGTGGTTAGGGTTGGGATTAGGGTTAGGGTTGGGATTAGGGTTAGGGTTGGGACTAGGGTTACGGGTGTGTTGGGGTTAGGGTTATGGTTAGGGGTGTGTTGGGGTTAGGGTTGTGATTAGGGTTATGGCTACAGTTGGGATTAGGGTTAGGGGTGTGTTGGGGTTAGTGTTGAAGTTAGAATTGAGGGGTTTCCACTGTTTAGGCACATCAGGGGTCTCCAAACGCAACATGGCGCCACCATTGATTCCAGCCAATCTTGCGTTCAAAAAGTCAAATGGTGCTCCCTCCCTTCCAAGCCCCGACGTGCGCACAAACAGTGGTTTACCCCCACATATGGGGTACCAGCGTACTCAGGACAAACTGGGCAACAACTATTGGGGTCCAATTTCTCCTGGTACCCTTGCAAAAATAAAATATTACTTGCTAAAACATAATTTTTGAGAAAAGAACAATTATTTTTTATTTTCACGGCTCTGTGTTATAAACTTCTGTGAAGCACTTGGGGGTTGAAAGTGCTTACCACACATCTAGATAAGTTCCTTGGGGTGTCTTGTTTCCAAAATGGGGTCACTTGTGGGGTGTTTCTACTGATTAGGCACATCAGGGGCTCTGCAAATGCAACGTGACGCCCGCAGACCATTCCATCAAAGTCTGCATTTCAAATGTCACTACTTCCCTTCCGAGCCCTGACGTGCGCCCAAACAGTGGTTTACCCCCACATATGGGGTATGAGCGTACTCACAAACTGGGCAACAAATATTGGGGTCCAATTTCTCCTGTTACCCTTGTGAAAAAAAAAAATTGCTTGCTAAAACATCTTTTTTGAGGAAAGAAAAATTATTTTTTATTTTCACGGCTCTGCGTTGTAAACTTCTGTGAAGCACTTGGGGGTTGAATGTGCTCACCACACATCTAGATAAGTTCCTTGGGGCATCTAGTTTCCAAAATGGGGCACTTGTGGGGGGTTTCTACTGTTTAGGCACATCAGGGGCTCTGCAAACGTAACATGATGCCCGCAGACCATTCCATCAAAGTCTGCATTCCAAAACGTCACTACTTCCCTTCCAAGCCCCGGCATGTGCCCAAACAGTGGTTTAGTGAAGTATATCGTGGCACTACTGTGTTGGTGCACAAGATAGGTTCCCCAAACCAGTGAACATAAATAGAGTAAAGAACTTGGCACTCAACTTGGTAATAATGGTAGTATTGAATATCCTTTTTTATTTCAGATAGCAGTCCCAATATAATAAACGTTTCGGTCTACCATAGACCTTCTTCAGTAAACTAAGTTGAAAATACATAACAAAAATTCTCAATCATTATACAATGTCATAACATAATGAAATTTACAAAAATAGCAAAAAAAGGGGAGGCTAACAAGATAAATCTAGCAACAATTTAGTGAATTGTGATGGAACCGAGGGTAGGAGAGGTAGGGAAAGGATAAGATAAAAATCTTGTAACATACCCGACTGCTCAAGTGATTAGTATGAGAGATGTCTCTGAATATAATGTTGGTCCTTGTATATGGAAATACTTATGGACCATAAAGGGAGAAGAAATGGTCGCCCTGTGATATTAAAAAGTATATCCTATAATTAGGTGTACAGTGCTAGTGACAGAAATAGTATAACACGTACGTATACTGACCAGATTTAATTCAAAAAGTGGTGTAGTTTAAGGGTCATAGACTTCCAGTTATAGTATGGCGTGGCTGTAAGATAATATGATTACTGTTACTTATACCTAATGTAGAGAAGGTAGTGAACATGTGTTGCTAAGATTAAGAGCCATATGTAAAAGACCTCTCACCTACTGGCGGTAACTGTTTGTGGACAACATGTGACAGGATTGCACACCTATTATGGTGAATAGGATAAGATAATCTGCTGTTTATAAATAGAAAGTATATGTCAGTACCATAACTGTAATGTAGATTATAAGAGAACAACAATGTGGATCTTACCCTATGGGTGAAGACTAAAGCATATATAATGCATAAATTATTGCCACAGGAAGCGTCTGTAGAATAACAGTAAGAGTGATTGAGTCAGTGTAACTGTAAATATTGATGAAATTGTCACATAAAAAAGGACTATATTATGGCTCACCTAATGTACTGAGTTCCCAAGCACCTTGTGGAATTGGAGGGGGGCGGCGTACCATACAGGGAGCGTGCCTGTAGCATATAATATGACCGTAAAGAAAAAATCAATAATGTCTGTGTCCTAGTAGGTGGATAGGAATGACAATGCTGTTTGTAACTTACCCATATGCTGAGAGATATGTCACGCCACACAACGCGGTGTCCGCCGCTAGTTGCTGGCATAGTGTAGCGAGGGTAAGTATATATAGAAGAGGGGCGGGATTCGGCATACGGCCGTGACCGGAAGTGCGTCAGAGAGTGTGACGCTAACTTCCGGTGATTCCTGGTGCGCTCGATTGTCATGGTAACTGACAGCAAGAGCGATAGAATGATCCCAGCATGTAAAACATGCGGAAGTAGGGGAAGATGTAATGGGGCAGAATGTACAGTACGGAAGTATGTCCCTGGATGTGTAATGAGGCCGATCCTGTAGTCAAGGTAACAGTCACATGTAATAACAAAGGCGGTCATGTGATTGCTGTCTACATGAAAGGCTAGTACGCAATCAGTATAATATATGTGAGCACATAAAATAAGGAAACAGTCTAATTATAAAGATCCTGTATACCTAAAGAGACAAACAGTAGCAGTCGGGTAATGGGAGAAGGAAGGGAGAATCCAAGGGTAGGGAGGGATCAGGAGGTGACTTGAGTGAAGTGATCAATATAAACGGCTCTGTAGAATGAGACAAATACATTAGTATCTTCATACAGGTAGTAAAACTTAGATACAGGTAAGACAATATTATAAATTCATGGTCGACGTATATTATAAGTTGCCTTATATATCTGCAGTACCCCAAGATGGCTAGATTCATTAGCTGATAGGGGATATATAATTGAATTGAATTCAGGTAAAAACAAGTGGATCATAGTCTCTATTTAGACCTTTTGGTGCTAGGGTCTGTAATTCATGGATCCAAAAAGCTTCCCTTTTTTTAGAAGATGTATTCTGTTACCCCCCCGTCTCGATACCGGAATATGTTCCAGGATCTGGAATTTTAGCTGGGATATATTGTGTCCCTTAGAAATGAAATTAAATGGGAGTGGCAGCAGCATATTTTTGCAACGAATTGTCGACTTATGTTTGGAAATACGGGATTTGATGGCCTGTGTGGTTTCCCCGATGTAAAGTAGGCCGCAGGGGCATTTGATAGCGTAAATGACAAAGGAAGTGTCACAGGTTGAAAAGCATTTAATCTCATATCTTTTACCAGAGTGGGGATGATAGAAATGGTCTCACCTAATGACATTGTTACACTGGTTACAGTGTAAGCACGGGAAGGTACCCCTCTGGGGTTTACTCAAAAATCGTTGCGTGGAATCGTCTCTTTTACCCCCAAAATCTGCTCTGACTAAAGAGTCCCGAATGTTAGCCGGGCGTTTGTAACATGGAAGAAAATGTTCCTGGAATTCAGGGATGCCCGGGTGAGCTGTGCGTAGCATACCCCAATGACGTCTTATGGTGTTATGTAGAATGTGTACATACGGGTGGTACACATGGACAAAAGGGATTCTTTTGTTGGCAGGAGGGTGCGCCGTCATGGGGGGGTTAATGGCGTCTGTCAATAAGTCAGGAGGGTAGCCCCGTTCTCTAAATTTAGAGTACATCTCATCCATTCTGATTTTTAGGAGGTTGGTTTCCGTAACTATTCTTTGTACTCTTTTAAACTGAGAGCGGGGGATGGATTTCTTGGTAGCATTGGGGTGTAAACTCTGATAGTGTAACAGGCTATTCTTATCTGTCGGTTTAGTATATAAATCCGTTTTGAGAATGCCCATTTCGTCTCTCATGACCAGCGTGTCTAGGAAGTTGACCTGTTGTGTGCTACTAGTAATGGTAAAAGATAAACCAGGCCATGCTGTATTGAGAGTATGGAAAAACAAATCTAAGGATTGTGGTGTGCCTGTCCATAGACAGAATACATCATCGATGTAGCGTTTCCAGAAAGGGCAGTAGGCCTGGAATAATGGGTCAGGGTATACAATTTCTTCCTCAAACAGGGCCATATAGCTATTAGCGTATGGCGGGGCTGCGTTCGAGCCCATCGCGGTGCCCCTTGTCTGTAAAAAGAAATGGTCCTCGAACATAAAGAAATTCTTAGTTAGAACCAATGTCAGGAGGTCCAGACATAGATTGATAACGTCTGGATTCAGTAGTGAGGAGGTAAGTAGATGTTTTACGCTGTGGATCCCCTGGGAATGTGGGATTGAAGTATAGAGATCTTTAAACATCAAGGGAGACTAATAACAACTCCCCCAGAAGGGAGGTTAGTTCTCGCAGTTGATGTAAAAAGTCGCCTGTATCCAGTAAAAAGGATGGTAGTTTGCGTATCAAAGAGGTAAGTATCTTCTCAAGGAAGATAGCAAGTGGATAAAGAATTGATTCCGTGGAGGCCACAATAGGGCGGCCTGGAGGATGTTCGAGATTTTTATGAACTTTAGGCAGTATATAAAATACTGGTGTGATAGGGTGAGCTTTGGTCAGATATTCTCGTGTTTTATCGTCAATAACGCCTCTGTTTACATAAGGGATGAGAGTGTCCCTAATCAGATCTCTAATCATGGTAGAGGGGTCAGCTGACAGCAATTGGTAAACTGTATTATCATTAAGTTGTCGATACACTTCCTTAATGTAGTCAGTTTTATTCATAACTACAATTGCCCCGCCTTTGTCGGCCGGCTTGATTATAATGTCCTTATCACTACGTAGTGACTGTAAAGCTTGGAAATCTAGGGCACTAAGATTAGGGGAGGCGTGTAGCTTATGCGTCTCGATATCATGGCGAAGTCTTGCAAAAGCCTGATCGACAAAACCGATAAATGCCTCTATGGCATGGGAGCCCTTAGGGGGCCTAAATGTGCTCTTATTACGTAGGCCCAAACCCAGAGAGGAAATGATAGGGTCTGTACAACTGGAAGAAGGGACAACCGTTGTTTCGGAATCCTCAAAATGTACAAGCAGTCTTAAACGGCGATAGAACCGGTGTAAGTCCATATCCATGTCGAAAGTGTTCAATTTATATGAGGGGCAAAACGAGAGTCCCTTCTGTAATACAGTGTGCTCGGCAATACTAAGGGTCCTTGATGATATATTGATAACTAATGGTGATTTACCTGGGACCGAGTCACTCTGTAAAAGTCTGTATCTCTTTTTCCGTTGGCTCCTGCGGGTCCTCTTCTTCTTTGTTGTTGTCGACGTCTTCTCTGGCCTAAAAAATTGCCGGGTCCGCTGGCGTGGTCGCTTTTGTCAGATTCAGAACCTGAAGTAGAGGGATCGTTAGAGGAATGGTAATCTGACCTAATGGTATTGGGACGGAAAGAGGATCGATCTTGCCAGTGGTAGACCCGATTGTTGTCGTAATCATCTAGGTCTCTCTGGAATTTGATCCTCTTTCTATTTTCCGTGTCCCGTCTATGTTGGTCAGTGACTGTTTTAATTCTACTTTTCAGAGTATCCAACTCCTCGGATGTACTAGAGGAGGTCAATTGAGTCTCAATATTTTTGATAGTATCCTTACTGGAGGCAATAGCTCCTTGAAGATGTTCAACTGTGAGAGTCATTAAGTCAAATGAGCATTTATTCAGTATTTGCTCATATTTTGAACAGAATTCTTGACAGTCACTGAATAGAGTAGGACGAAGAGGGACCCTCAGTCCTCTAGGTATTCTTTTCACACGTAGGTATTCCGTAAGGGTGGCGCAATGGAGTTCCAAATTGATCTGGCGTCGCTGTTCGCGCTCCAGATCCCTCCCTCTTGATTCTCTCGGGGGAATTTTGAGGAAATCACTAGAGAGATTTAACTTGGACAGTATATTATTAGTTTCATCAAGATTATACGAAAATGTCAAAGATGACATACTAGGACAGTGTGCTCACGTAAGGGAGGATAAATAGTGAAGTATATTGTGGCACTACTGTGTTGGTGCACAAGATAGGTTCCCCAAACCAGTGAACATAAATAGAGTAAAGAACTTGGCACTCAACTTGGTAATAATGGTAGTATTGAATATGCTTTTTTATTTCAGATAGCAGTCCCAATATAATAAACGTTTCGGTCTACCATAGACCTTCTTCAGTAAACTAAGTTGAAAATACATAACAAAAATTCTCAATCATTATACAATGTCATAACATAATGAAATTTACAAAAATAGCAAAAAAAGGGGAGGCTAACAAGATAAATCTAGCAACAATTTAGTGAATTGTGATGGAACCGAGGGTAGGAGAGGTAGGGAAAGGATAAGATAAAAATCTTGTAACATACCCGACTGCTCAAGTGATTAGTATGAGAGATGTCTCTGAATATAATGTTGGTCCTTGTATATGGAAATACTTATGGACCATAAAGGGAGAAGAAATGGTCACCCTGTGATATTAAAAAGTATATCCTATAATTAGGTGTACAGTGCTAGTGACAGAAATAGTATAACACGTACGTATACTGACCAGATTTAATTCAAAAAGTGGTGTAGTTTAAGGGTCATAGACTTCCAGTTATAGTATGGCGTGGCTGTAAGATAATATGATTACTGTTACTTATACCTAATGTAGAGAAGGTAGTGAACATGAGTTGCTAAGATTAAGAGCCATATGTAAAAGACCTCTCACCTAGGGTTGAGCGAAACGGGTCGTTCATTTTCATAAGTCGCCGACTTTTGGCAAAGTCGGCGTCTCATGAAACCCGACCCGATCCCTGTGCGGGGTCGGCCATGTGGTACGCGATCTTGGCGCCAAAGTCGCGTTTCGTATGACGTGTTTAGCGCCATTTTTTCAGCCAATGAATGAGCGTGGGCAGAGTGATGACATAGGTCTTAGGGGAGTGAACGCCTATCGTCATGTTATCGCTTGTGCGCAGTAGGGATTTGGAACGTGCAATACGAAATTTTCTGTGCTGGGACGGAGGGGGAGAGAGAGAGAGAGAGAGAGAGAGAGAGAGAGAGAGAGAGAAAAAATAAAAGAAATAAATAAAAAAAATAAAAATTTCCTTCATTGGGTTTCGTGTTTCGGCCGAAACCCGACTTTTCACGGTGGTCGGCCGATTTCACTCGACTCGACTTTTAAGACAGTCGGGTTTCACAAAACCCGACTCGACCCTAAAAAACTAAAGGTCGCTCAACCCTACTCTCACCTACTAGCGGTAACTGTTTGTGGACAACATGTCACAGGATTGCACACCTATTATGGTGAATAGGATAAGATAACCTGCTGTTTATCAATAGAAAGTATATGTCAGTACCATAACTGTAATGTAGATTATAAGAGAACAACAATGTGGATCTTACCCTATGGGTGAAGACTAAAGCATATATAATGCATAAATTATTGCCACAGGAAGCGTCTGTAGAATAACAGTAAGAGTGATTGAGTCAGTGTAACTGTAAATATTGATGAAATTGTCACATAAAAAAGGACTATATTATGGCTCACCTAATGTACTGAGTTCCCAAGCACCTTGTGGAATTGGAGGGGGGCGGCGTACCATACAGGGAGCGTGCCTGTAGCATATAATATGACCGTAAAGAAAAAATCTATAATGTCTGTGTCCTAGTAGGTGGATAGGAATGACAATGCTGTTTGTAACTTACCCATATGCTGAGAGATATGTCACGCCACACAACGTGGTGTCCGCCACTAGTTGCTGGCATAGTGTAGCGAGGGTAAGTATATATAGAAGAGGGGCGGGATTCGGCATACGGCCGTGACCGGAAGTGCGTCAGAGAGTGTGACGCTAACTTCCGGTGATTCCTGGTGCGCTCGATTGTCATGGTAACTGACAGCAAGAGCGATAGAATGATCCCAGCATGTAAAACATGCGGAAGTAGGGGAAGATGTAATGGGGCAGAATGTACAGTACGGAAGTATGTCCCTGGATGTGTAATGAGGCCGATCCTGTAGTCAAGGTAACAGTCACATGTAATAACAAAGGCGGTCATGTGATTGCTGTCTACATGAAAGGCTAGTACGCAATCAGTATAATATATGTGAGCACATAAAATAAGGAAACAGTCTAATTATAAAGATCCTGTATACCTGAAGAGACAAACAGTAGCAGTCGGGTAATGGGAGAAGGAAGGGAGAATCCAAGGGTAGGGAGGGATCAGGAGGTGACTTGAGTCACATATGGGGTATCATCGTACTCAGGAGAAACAGGACAACAACTTTTGTGGTCAAATTTCTCCTGTTACCCTTGGGAAAATTAAAAAATTCTGGGCTAAAAAAATATTTTTGAGGAAAGAAAACACATTTATTATTTTCACGGCTCTGCGTTATAAACTTCTGTGAAGCACTTGGGGGTTTAAAGTGCTCACCACACATCTAGATAAGTTCCCTTGGGGGTTTAGTTTCCAAAATGGGGTCACTTGTGGGGAGTTCCTACTGTTTAGGCACATCAGAAGCTCTGCAAATGCAACGTGACGCCCACAGAGCATTCCATCAAAGTCTGCATTTCAAAACATCACTACTTCCCTTCCGAACCCCGACGTGTGCCAAAACAGTGGTTTACCCCCACATATGGGGTATCAGCGTACTCAGGAGAAACTGGACAACAACTTTTGGGGGCCAATTTCTCCTGATATCCATGGGAAAATAAATAATTGTAGGCTAAAAATCATTTTTGAGAAAAGAAAAATTATTTTTTATTTTCATGGCTCTGCGTTATAAACTTCTGTGAAGCACTTGGGGGTTCAAAGTGCTCACCACACATCTTGATTAGTTCCTTGGGAGGTCTAGTTTCCAAAATGGGGTCACTTGTGGGGGAGCTCCAATGTTTAGGCACACAGGGGCTCTCCTAACGCGACATGGTGTCCGCTAACGATTGGAGCTAATTTTCCATTCAAAAAGTCAAATGGCGCGCCTTCCCTTCCGAGCCTTGCCGTGCACACAAACAGTGGTTTACTCCCACATATGAGGTATCGGCATACTCAGGAGAAATTGCCCAACAAATTTTAGGATCCATTTTATCCTGTTGCCCAAGTAAAAATGAAAAAATTGAGGCTAAAATAATTTTTTTGTGAAAAAAAGTACTTTTTCATTTTTACGGATCAATTTGTGAAGCAGCTGGGGGTTTAAAGTGCTTACTATGCATCTCTATAAGTTCCTTGGGGGGTCTAGTTTCCAAAATGGGGTCAATTGTGGGGGAGCTCCAATGTTTAGGCACACGGGGGCTCTCCAAACGCGACATGATGTCTGCTAAAGATTGGAGCCAATTTTTCATTCAAAAAGTCAAATGGCGCTCCTTCCCTTCCGAGCCCTGCCATGCGCCCAAACAGTGGTTTACCCCCACATATGAGGTATCAGCGTACTCAGGACAAATTGGACAACAACGTTCGTGGTCCAGTTTCTCCTTTTACCCTTGGGAAAATAAAAAAATTGTTGCTAAAAGATCATTTTTGTGACTAAAAAGTTAAATGTTAATTTTTTACTTCCATGTTGCTTCTGCTGCTGTGAAACACCTGAAGGGTTAATAAACTTCTTGAATGTGGTTTTGAGCACCTTGAGGGGTGCAGTTTTTAGAATGGTGTCAATTTTGGGTATTTTCAGCTATATAGAACCCTCAAACTGACTTCAAATGTGAGGTGGTCCCTAAAAAAATGGTTTTGTAAATTTTGTTGTAAAAATGAGAAATCACTGGTCAAATTTTAACCCTTATAACTTCCTAGAAAAAAAAAAAATTGTTTCTAAAATTGTGCTGATGTAAAGTAGACATGTGGGAAATGTTATTTATTAACTATTTTGTGTCACATAACTCTCTGGTTTAACAGAATAAAAATTCAAAATGTGAAAATTGCGAAATTTTCAAAATTTTTGCCAAATTTCCATTTTTTTCACAAATAAACTCAGAAATTATCGACCTAAATTTACCACTAACATGAAGCCAAATATGTCACGAAAAAACAATCTCAGAATCTCTAGGATCCGTTGAAGCGTTCCTGAGTTATTATCTCATAAAGGGACACTGGTCAGAATTGCAAAAAACGGCCAGGTCATTAAGGCCAAATCAGGCTGGGTCATGAAGGGGTTAAAGTGGAGTTAAAGTGTGATACCATTGTTCTCAGCAGCAATCTGGGTATCACAGATGCTTCCAGGGGTCTACTCCTTGCTGTTCTCCTCCCATTCAGCAGTTTTTCCATCTATTTCAACATTTTCACTGCCCTCCTTTAGGCTGTGTGCACACGTTCCGGATTTTTCATGTTTTTTTCGCATTTTTTCACTATAAAAACGTGATAAGAATGCTTAAAATACGCATACATATGCTTCCATCTTTTATAATGCATTCTGCAATTTTTGCGCATATGTTGCGGGGTTTTTTTGTGAAAAAAGCGCATCGCGGAAAAAAACGCAGCATGTTCATTCATTTTGCGGATTTTATGTGGATTTCCCACTATATTATTGCATCCCAGAACCTCCAGAAAAAAAACGCAAAAAATCCGCAAAAAACGCGAGAAATACATGAAAAAAAAGGCAAAAAATCCGCATGCGGATTTCTTGCAGAAAGTGTCCGGTTTTGTTCAGGAAATTTCTGCAAGAAATCCTGACATGTGCACATAGCCTGAAGGTTAGTTGGAAAAATGCTCTGATTTCCCATTGACTCCCATTTATACTCGTTACTCGAAACGAGCATTCAAGTATTAGGAATTGCTCAGTTTGAGTACATTTGAACATTTTAGTACTCATTCATCTCTAGTGTATAACAAAACATGTGTAATTGCAATAATTAACTGGAAGAAATACTTTTTTCTGGAACAATTTCAAGGGTACCAACACTTTCGGCCATGACCGTATATCCCTATCCAGAGAAGGGTACTTCCATGTTTAGGTTTTGAGGCCCAAAAATGGAACCAGCATCCAATAGGTATTTATGGTATGCGATTTCTCTATGCATTAAATGACTCATAAATTTAAGCTGTAATAATATTGTGGTCCTTATACAGTATATGATTAAATTGTATAATTTCAGCTTTGATTCACAAAGTTTTGCACTGTGTTGTGAACAATCTATATATTTCAGTTTGCATAAATAAGTGAGTGAACCACATGCTGCATAAATAGCAAAGGTGCGCTACTTTAATGGATGATTTATAATAACTCATCCTTTGGACAAGTTATGACTCCAAATTCTGACAACCTATGCAAAGGCAACATACACAAAAATGGCATGGTAATATATAATGTCTAGTCTCATCATTTTTTAACTTTATGAAATTGCAAAAGAAAACTACATTTATAATAAAAGAGTGTTATAATTTGATATAGCAATATCCAACAATTTACATTTAATTTTCCCTATTGTATTTAAGTTTTGCACCGCAAATATGTATTATTAAAGTACACCAGTGTCATTTTACAAATCTCTAGTGATTATTAATCCTCTCATGTCAGCCATATTTTAGAGCTCAGTGGGAAAAAGTAAACTATTTGCAGTACAAGCTGTACATTGCCATTATGTTTTGTGTGTAGGCTGGGAGATCATTTGTTTTTTTTTTTCTTTTCTAAGAAATTGAGAAAGCAAAGAAATAGCAAATAGAGTTTTAAAAATGAAAATAATTGTAAACTTATTAGGTTTAAGCAACTGGATAATATAATTAATTTATTGGCACAAAAACACTGATTCATGTATTGTGCCACTGGTCATAGGGCAAATCAAATTACACATCCAATCATCCATACCAGGCCAGTCTGTTAGTTAGAAATAAAAGAGATTATTAATTGTTCATGTTGCTAGGATTCAAAAATTGAGGCCAGAAAGCCAAAATGAAAACCTTATGGTGCATGATCTGAAAAGAAAGCAATTTTATGCAATTTTCTTTATGGTCGCCACTATTTGGACCCCAACCGTTGTGCGGGACTTTATGTTTTTCTCTACATGTAACCTGTGTATAAAGTCATATTAATATTTTCAAATATGATGACAATTATATTTGTTTATGTTTTTGTTTCCTAGAGACTTTATTAGTAAGACTCGGGAGGGTCGAAACGTCATATTCTCCGGTCGCTCTCTACATATTTATTTTGCTCCTATTTGATGTCATACCAATAAATTTTCTTTTTTTTGCATATGTAACCTCTAGAATGTGAGATGTATTCTAAACCTCCAAGGGCAAAATAATGTAGACACAAATAATGCACTGTCTGATTATAACCACCATCCTGTAAGCAAAAAAAAAAACTATACCAAGAGCAATATACCAAAAACATCACATACAAGGGACTAATATCACCACATAGTACGATGACCACATATTTCCAGCATATGTAGTGGTTATTGAATAATGCCAACATATTCATCATTAAGAAAAAAACACAGTACTATCAGTAATACTAATATCATTGACATAATACACAGGAGCTCTATATATAGTATATAACGTATAGTGTAAGTGTGCAGGCAATATAGTTATCGCCAAGGATTGGAAATAAGTAGATCTTTTGAAATTCATAGTTAAGAAGCCTCTAATCGCATGGAAAATATGTGTATAAAACTTTGAATTCCCCTTGGAATCCTTTTTAACCCCTTTTGAGCTTTGTAATGCAAACCCCACATTTTTAGAGTCCTAGTGACCTATCTGGCTAGGTGAAGCCAGATGATAACTGATGGTTGCCAACCTTCTATTTAACTAGACAGATCATCTTCACTTTTTGTTGGCTGCTTGCAATGTATAAACAGTTCAAAAATTATTCCTTTTTGGAGCAGATGCATGCATTGCTGTTGTTTATATGCAAGTGTTGCAAGCAGAAACTTTTTGCACAAGTAAGTTGTTTCTCAAGTAATATTGGAAAAAAAATGCTCCTTTCTTTGGGTCGGCAACTGGTTTGCTAATCAGAAAATGATTAGGCAATAACAATGGCTTTTTCTCAAGACATCCAAAAATTATCCAATTAAATAGGGAAACAAAAAAGGAGTACTGTTTTTAAAGTGAAGTAGCTATGACTTAATGTCACAAAGTCTTTTAAAAAATTACTTTTATTTGGGGATTTTTTTTCATATTCTTTTACCCTCAAGAGAGTACAGCATCAGTAGTACAGTCTGCTACTATCAATATGTGTGCCTGGTGTGGCTGTGTAGTGGCTGTCGTAAGAGTAACGCTATGCAGACTGGACAGTCAATGAGATGTGTGGCGCTTTAGGGCCAGCAATGGCAGCCCCGGTGAGAGCAGTATTGGAGTATAGACAACGTGATAGACTAGTAGATTCCAGTCTGAGCATGCCCTATGGGAATGGCGGTGGCAACAGGGTGCAGAAGAGAGACAACAGACAGGTGAGTTGGTGGTATGGCTAATTTAATCAATGGCATCCGCTGTTGTTGAATGAAAGTTGGCACTGACAATTCTTGATTTATTTTAATAAATGTTAGGTTTTCCATGCTTGTGACGGACACCCTGCTCTGTTTTATTGTGACAAAGCCATAGGTTTTGCTGAACTTCTCCTCTAGCATTACATTACAGGCTGGACATGACAGTGCGCCTGTAGCAAACTTGGCTAGTTCTTGCCACTGTTCCAGTTTGTTGACCAAGACATTCAAGGTATTGGAGCTTAGAATATCGGCTGTGGAAAAATCCTGTGCACGTAAGTCTGAAACTGACTGTTAAAGGGAACCTGTCACCCCCAAAATCGATGGTGAGGTAAGCCCACTGTCATCAGGGGCTTATCTACAGCATTCTCTAATGCTGTAGATAAGCCCCTGATGTTACCTAAAAGAGGAGAAAAAGAGGTTAGATTATACTCACCCAGGGGCGATCCCGCTGCGGTCCGGGTCCGATGGGTGTCTCAGGTCCGGTCCGGAGCCTCCCATCTTCATTCCATGACGTCCTCTTCTGGTCTTCATGCTGCGGCTGCGGCGCAGGCATACATTGTCTGCCCTGTTGAGGGCAGAGCAAAGTACTGCAGTGCGCAGGTGCCGGGACAGGTCAAAGAGGCCCGGCGCCTGCGCACTGCAGTACTTTGCTCTGCCCACAACAGGGCAGACAACGTACGCCTGCGCCGCAGCCGCAGCGTGAAGACCAGAAGAGGACATCATGGAATAAAGATAGGAGGCTCCGGACCGGACCTGAGGCACCCATCGGACCCGGACCGCAGTGGGATCGCCCCTGGGTGAGTATAATCTAACCTCTTTTTCTCCTCTTTTAGGTAACATCGGGGGCTTATCTACAGCATTACGGAAAGCTGCAGACAAGCCCCTGATGACAGTGAGCTTACCTAACCATCGATTTTGGGGGTGACAGGTTCCCTTTAAGGCAATTCAACTCTGTTTGCTAATGTGCATGAGTTTGTAGCACTTACTTATAAACCATTTGGTCCATCATGGCATATATAATTTAATTGATGGTGCAGAGGCTTTGGTCATTTTGTACAGTTGTTAATTTTGAGAATGAAAATTGAACTCATGGAAGTTAAATAATTGTGATTTAATAATATTAAACAATTTAGCCAGTGCTAACATTTTTTCTATTTCTATGCAGGTACCGCACGCATGAGGAAGTGTTGACACTACAGGGAGAACAAAGTGATCACCTGGTCACTTGTGTAGTCAGCAGCTAGTGGCTGTGAAAAGTTGAATCAATTAGCAAACACAGACTTTCCTGGTAATACAGAAATATTTCTTAAACATTTTGTAGAAAAAAATAATTTTTCGAAAGAAAATTAAGTTCAATGCATTTTGCTCTTTCTCTAAATCCTGGTCAGGGAAAAAAACACTTAGACCAAAATAAAATAGAATTTCACTCAAACTTAAACAGAAGATGAGTTTGCTGCTTGTTATATTGAAAATTTGATACACGTTACAGAGCAAATTCTTTTTAATTTTTTATTTTTTATTTTGTCCCCAACCTTAGAAAGGGTGGCTTATCCATACAACAAATTATGCAAGCTAGGTATCTTTCTGTAAGCCTTCTTCTTTTGCAAAATGCAGTACAATCCAGGTGGTTGGCATCATTTGTTTTGAACTTAGACATGTGAGAGTACAATTTCCATGTAATTGGACAATTGAATACATATGCCTTAGGCACACAAAAGAACAGACTATGCAACGTACGTAGAGGAAAAAGTGTAAGGAAAGCAGTATGTGAAGATGATGAGATGATGATTGAGCTGCTGATGACAACAACAAGGCACTACTTACAGGTGCAGAATGGTAACCAGAATGATGATCATGAGTACTAATGACATTTTATGTGCTAACAGAGTGATGTAATTCGTATCGATGTGTGCTAAGTAGTGATGAGCAAGCACTAAATTGGATGCGATATGCTAATGACCCTCGGATCTTGCTGTGCTGCGAGCAGGAGCCAAGTGTCATTTGTCTGTGAGCCGAGCCTCTCGCATAGAGAGGATCAGAGCACAGCTGCGGAGTAGGCGAATAAATGAATTTCTCCATCTCTTCCATTGCCGGGGTAAGTGTATATCGCACATCACTCGGATGATATCTGACTGATGTGCGTTGTCTCACTCTCATTTGAACCCACATACTGGATGGCCACATGAAAACCAAGTTCACATTATTTATTTGGTACTCCCATACTGTTTGCTTATGCAGTGAATGCAAGGCCTGCCCTGCACCAAAGTTACATGCACCCCAATAAGCCTTTGAACCCATGTACTGGATTGCCACATGAAAACCGATTTCACATTATTTATTTGGTACTCCCATACTGTTTGCTTATGCATTGAATGCAAGGCCTGCCCTGCACCAAAGTTACATGCATCCCAATAAGCTTTTGAGCCCATGTACTGGATAGCCATATGAAAACCATGTTCACATTATTTATTTGGTACTCCCATAATGTTTGCTTATGCATTGAATGCAAGGCTTGCCCTGAACCAAAGTTACATGCACCCCAATAAGCCTTTGAACCCATGTACTGGATGGCCACATGAAAACCAAGTTCACATTATTCATTTGGTATTCTCATAATGTTTGCTTATGCATTGAATGCAAGGCCTGCCCTGCACCAAAGTTACATACACCCCAATAAGCCTTTGAACCCACGTACTGAATGGCTACATGAAAACCAAGTTCACATTATTCATTTGGTACTCCCATAATGTTTGCTTATGCATTGAATGCAAGGCCTGCCCTGCACCAAGGTTACATGCACCCCAATAAGCCTTTGAACCCACGTACTGGATGGCCACATGAATCCAAAATTCCCATTATTATAATTTTTTTTAAGTCTCCTAAAGTTTTCCCAAGAAGTGAATACCTGGCCTGCCCAAAATTTGCATGCACTCCATTCATCTACGGAAGAAATGTGGAGGATGGCCTCTTAAAAATGTTTTCCCAGTTTAACCCCTTAATCCCGTATGACGTACTATCCCGTCAAGGTGACCTGGGACTTAATTCCCGGTGACGGGATAGTACGTCATACGCGATCGGCCGCGCTCACGGGGGGAGCGCGGCCGATCGCGGCCGGGTGTCAGCTGCCTATCGCAGCTGACATCCGGCACTATGTGCCAGGAGCGGTCACGGACCGCCCCCGGCACATTAACCCCCGGCACACCGCGATCAAACATGATCGCGATGTGCCGGCGGTATAGGGAAGCATCGCGCAGGGAGGGGGCTCCCTGCGGGCTTCCCTGAGACCCCCGGAGCAACGCGATGTGATCGCGTTGCTCCGAGGGTCTCCTACCTCCTTCCTCCCTGCAGGTCCCGGATCCAAGATGGCCGCGGCATCCGGGTCCTGCAGGGAAGGAGGTGGCTTACCGAGTGTCTGCTCAGTGCAGACGCTGGTAAGCCTGCAGCCCTGTCAGTGAGATCGGTGATCTGACAGAGTGCTGTGCACACTATCAGATCATCGATATGTGATGTCCCCCCCTGGGACAAAGTAAAAAAGTTAAAAAAAATTTTTTCCACATGTGTAAAAAAAAAAATTAAAAAAATTCCTAAATAAATAACAATAAAAAAATATATATTATTCCCATAAATACATTTCTTTATCTAAATAAAAAAAAAAAACAATAAAAGTACACATATTTAGTATCGCCGTGTCCGTAATGACCCAACCTATAAAACTGCCCCACTAGTTAACCCCTTCAGTAAACACCGTAAGAAAAAAAAAAAACGAGGCAAAAAACAACGCTTTATTACCATACCGCCGAACAAAAAGTGGAATAACACGCGATCAAAAAGACGGATATAAATAACCATGGTACCGCTAAAAACATCATCTTGTACCGCAAAAAAACTAGCCACCATACAGAATCATCAGCAAAAAAATAAAAAAGTTATAGTCCTGAGAATAAAGCGATACCAAAATAATTATTTTTTCTATAAAATAGTTTTTATCGTATAAAAGCGCCAAAACATAAAAAAATGATATAAATGAGGTATCACTGTAATCGTACTGACCCGAAGAATAAAACTGCTTTATCAATTTTACCAAACGTGGAACGGTATAAAAGCCTCTCCCAAAAGAAATTCATGAATAGCAGGTTTTTGGTCATTCTGCCTCACAAAAATCGGAATAAAAAGTGATCAAAAATGGTCACGTGTCCGAAAATGTTACCAATAAAAACGTCAACTCGTCCCGCACAAAACAAGACCTCACATGACTCTGTGGAGCAAAATGTGGAAAAATTATAGGTCTCAAAATGTGGAGACGCAAAAACTTTTTTGCTATAAAAAGCGTCTTTTAGTGTGTGACAGCTGCCAATCATAAAAATCCGATATAAAAAACGCTATAAAAGTAAATCAAACCCTCCTTCATCACCCCCTTAGTTAGGGAAAAATAATAAAATTTAAAAAATGTATTTATTTCCATTTTCCCATTAGGGCTAGGGTTAGGGTTAGGGTTAGGGTTAGGGCTAGAGTTAGGGTTAGGGCTAGGGTTCGGGTTGGGGCTAAAGTTATGGTTAGGGCTAGGGTTAGGGTTAGGGCTAGGGTTGGGGGTAAAGTTAGGGTTAGGGTTGGGGCTAAAGTTAGGGTTAGGGTCGGGGCTAAAGTTAGGGTTAGGGTTTGAATTACATTTACGGTTTGGATTAGGGTTGGGATTAGAATTATGGGTGTGTCAGGGCTAGGGGTGTGGTTAGGGTTACCGTTGGGATTAGGGTTAGGGGTGTGTTTGGGTTAGGGTTTCAGGTAGAATTTCCACTGTCCAGGCACATCAGGGGCTCTCCAAACGCGACATGGCGTCCAATCTCAATTCCAGCCAATTCTGCGTTGAAAAAGTAAAACAGTGCTCCTTCCCTTCTGAGCTCTCCCGTGCGTCCAAAAAGGGGTTTACCCCAACATATGGGTTATCAGCGTACTCGGGACAAATTGAACAACAACTTCTGGGGTCCAAGTTCTCTTGTTATCCTTGGGAAAATTAAAAATTTGGGGGGCTAAAAATCATTTTTGTGAGAAAAAAAAAGATGTTTTATTTTCACGGCTCTGCGTTATAAACTGTAGTGAAACACTTGGGGGTTCAAAGTTCTCACAACACATCTAGATAAGTTCCTTGGGAGGTCTAGTTTCCAATATGGGGTCACTTGTGGGGGGTTTGTACTGTTTGGGTACATCAGGGGCTCTGCAAATGCAACGTGACGCATGCAGACCAATCCATTTAAGTCTGCATTCCAAATGGCACTCCTTCCCTTCCGAGCTCTGCCATGCTCCCAAACAGTGGTTCCCCCCCACATATGGGGTATCAGCGTACTCAGGACAAATTGGACAACAACTTTTGGGGTCTAATTTATCCTGTTACCTTGTGAAAATAAAAAACTGGGGGCTAAAAAATCATTTTTGTGAAAAAAAAAAGAATTTTTATTTTCACGGCTTTGCGCTGTAAACTTTTGTGAAACACTTGGGGGTTCAAAGTTCTCACAACACATCTAGATAAGTTCCTTGGGAGGTCTAATTTCCAATATGGGGTCACTTGTGGGGGGTTTGTACTGTTTGGGTACATCAGGGGCTCTGCAAATGCAACGTGACGGCTGCTGACCAATCCATTTAAGTCTACATTCCAAATGGCGCTCCTTCCCTTCTGAGCTCTGTCATGCGCCCAAACAGTAGTTCCCCCCCACATATGGGGTATCAGCGTACTCAGGACAAATTGGACAACAACTTTTGGGGTCTAATTTATCCTGTTACCCTTGTGAAAATACAAAACTGGGGGCTAAAAAATCATTTTTGTGAAAAAAAAAAGAATTTTTATTTTCACGGCTTTGTGTTATAAACTGTAGTGAAACACTTTGGGGTTCAAAGTTCTTACAACACATCTAGATAAGTTCCTTGGGAGGACTAGTTTCCAATATGGGGTCACTTGTGGGGGGTTTGTACTGTTTGGGTACATCAGGGGCTCTGCAAATGCAACGTGACGGCTGCAGACCAATTCATTTAAGTCTGCATTCCAAATGGCGCTCCTTCCCTTCCGAGCTCTGTCATGCGCCCAAACAGTGGTTCCCTCCCACATATGGGGCATCAGCGTACTCAGGACAAATTGGACAACAAATTTTGGGGTCCAATTTATTCTGTTACCCTTGTAAAATTACAAAGCTGGGGGATAAAAAATCATTTTTGTGAAAAAAAAATATATATATATTTTCACGGCTCTGCGTTTTAATCTGTAGGGAAACACTTGGGGGTTCAAAGCTCTCAAAACACATCTAGATAAGTTCCTTAGGGGGTCTACTTTCCAAAATGGTGTCACTTGTGGGGGGTTTCAATGTTTAAGCACATCAGGGGCTCTCCAAACGCAACATGGCGTCCCATCTCAATTCCAGTCAATTTTGCATTGAAAAGTCAAATGGCACTCCTTCCCTTCCAAGCTCTGCCATGCGCCCAAACAATGGTTTACACCCACATATGGAGTATCAGCGTACTCAGGACAAATTGCACAACATTTTTGGGGGTCCAATTTCTTCTCTTACCCTTGGGAAAATAAAAAATTGGGGGCGAAAAGATAATTTTTGTGAAAAAATATGATTTTTTATTTTTACGGCTCTGCATTATAAACTTCTGTGAAGCACTTGGTGGGTCAAAGTGCTCACCACACATCTAGATAAGTTCCTTAGGGGGTCTACTTTCCAAAATGGTGTCACTTGTAGGGGGTTTCAGTGTTTAGGCACATCAGGGGCTCTCCAAACGCAACATGGCATCTCATCTCAATTCCAGTCAATTTTGCATTGAAAAGTCAAATGGCGCTCCTTCCCTTCCAAGCTCTGCTATGCGCCCAAACAATGGTTTACACCCACATATGGGGTATCAGCATACTCAGGACAAATTGGCCAACATTTTTTGGGGTCCAATTTCTTCTCTTACCCTTGGGAAAATAAAAAATTGGGGGCAAAAAGATAATTTTTGTGAAAAAATATGATTTTTTATTTTTACAGCTCTGCATTATAAACTTCTGTGAAGCACTTGGTGGGTCAAAGTGCTCACCACTAGTGTTGAGCATTCCGATACCGCAAGTATCGGGTATCGACCGATACTTGCGGGTATCGGAATTCCGATACCGAGATCCGATACTTTTGTGGTATCGGGTATCGGTATCGAAACAACATTAATGTAAAAATGTGTAAAAGAGAGAATTAAAATAAAAAATATTGCTATACTCACCTCTCCGACGCAGCCTGCACCTTACCGAGGGAAGCGGCAGCGTTCTTTGTTTAAAATTTGCGCTTTTCTTTCCTTTACGTGAAGTCCCGGCTTGTGATTGGTTGCGTCGCAGTCACATGGGCGACGCAACCAATCACAGCAAGCCGTGACGTAATTTCAGGTCCTTAAGGATTTTAAAATTACGTCCCGGCTTTGTGATTGGTTGCATCGCAGTCACATGGGCGACGCAACCAATCACAAGCCGTGACGTCACGGGAGGCTAAACACGCGCGCATTTTAAAATGCGCGCTTGTCCAGCCTCCCGTGACGTCCCGGCTTGTGATTGGTTGCATCGCGGTCAACCAATCACAAGCCGGGAGGCTGGACACGCGCGCATTTTAACCCCTTAACGACCGCCGATACGCCTTTTAACGGCGGCCGCTAAGGGTACTTAAACCACAGCGCCGTTAATTAACGGCGCTGTGGAAAAAGTGAATAGCGCCCCCCAGAGTCGGATTTTCTCTGGGGTCTCGGTTGCCGAGGGTAGCCGAGACCCCAGAGAACATGATTCGGGGGGTTTTTACCGACCCCCGAGTTGCGATCGCCGGTAATTAACCGTTTACCGGCGGTCGCAACAACAAAAAAAAACGCAATTTGCCGTTTAATTTCTCTGTCCTCCGATGTGATCGCACATCGGAGGACAGAGAAATGTGGTCCCCGATGGCCCCCAATAGCCCCCCAATACTTACCTACCTCCCCCGGTGCTCCTCGTGTCTCCCCATGGGCGCCGCCATCTTTTTTCCGGGAAAAAATGGCGGGCGCACGCGCAGTGCGCCCGCCGCCCGGCACCCGGATGTTCTTTGGGGTCTCGGCTGCCGGGGGTAGCCGAGACCCCAAAGAACATGATCGGGGTCGGTTTGCACTGACCCCTGCTTTGCGATCGCCGGTAATTAACAGTTTACCGGCGACCGCAAAAAAAAAAAAAAAAAAAGCGATCAGTTATTTCTCTGTCCTCTGATGTGATCGCACATCAGAGGACAGAGAAATAGGGGGATTCGGGGACCCTAACATACTCACCCGGGGTCCCTGGGTCCTCTTCTGTCTTCTCCTGCCAGCCGGCTTTTTCATCATGGCGGGCAGGAGAAGACAAGTTGGGGCTAAAATTAGGGTTAGGGTTAGGGTTAGGGTTAGGGTTAGGGTTAGAGTTAGGGTTAGGGTTAGGGTTAGAGTTAGGGTTAGGGTTAGGGTTAGAGTTAGGGTTAGGGTTAGGGTTAGGGTTAGGGTTAGAGTTAGGGTTAGGGTTGGGGCTAAATTTAGGGTTAGGGTTAGGGCTAGGGTTAGGGTTAGGCTACTTTCACACTAGCGTTTTTTGGCTTCTGTCGCAATGCGTCGTTGGAGAAAAACGCATCCTGCAAAAGTGCTTGCAGGATGCGTTTTTTCTCCATTGGCTTGCATTAGCGACGCATTGCGACGGATTGCCACATGTCGCATCCATCGTGCGACGGATGCGTCGTGCTTCGGCGGACCGTCGACACAAAAAAAACTACATGTAACTTTTTTGTGCGACGTGTCCGCCATTTCCGACCGCGCATGCGTGGCCGGAACTCCGCCCCCGCCTCCCCGCACCTCACAATGGGGCAGCGGATGCGTTGAAAAAACAGCATCCGCTGCACCCGTTGTGCGGCGCTTACAATGCTAGCCTCGGTACGTCGGCCCGACACACTGCGATGGGCCGAGTACGACGCTAGTGTGAAAGTAGCCTTAGGCTTCTTTCACACTTGCGTCGGTACGGGGCGGTCGCAATGCGTCGGCCCGATGTACCGACGCACGTTGTGAAAATTGTGCACAACGTGGGCAGCGGATGCAGTTTTTCAACGCATCCGCTGCCCAGTCTATGTCCTGGGGAGGAGGGGGCAGAGTTACGGCCACGCATCCGCGGAAATGGCAGACGCGACGTACAAAAAAAAGGTTACATTGAACTTTTTTTGTGACGACGGGGGCTAAAGTTATGGTTAGGGTTGGGGCTAAAGTTAGGGTTGGGGCTAAAGTTAGGGTTAGAGTTGGGATTAGGGTTAGGGTTTGGATTAGGGTTGGGATTAGTGTTACGTTTGGGATTAGGGTTGGGATTAGGGTTAGGGTTGGGATTAGGGTTAGGGGTGTGTTGGATTTAGGGTTTTGATTAGGGTTATGGTTAGGGTTGAGATTAGGGCTGTTTTGGGGTTAGGGTTGTGATTATCGTTAGGGTTGTGATTAGGATTATGGATCGGGTTGAGATTAGGGTTAGGGCTGTGTTGGGGTTAGGGTTGGAGTTAGAATTGGGGGGTTTCCACTGTTTAGGTACATCAGGGGGTCTCCAAACACGACAGCCAATTTTGCGCTAAAAAAGTCAAATGGTACTCCCTCCCTTCTGAGCTCTGCCGTGCGCCCAAACAGTGGTTTACCCCCACATATGGGGCATCAGCGTACTCGGGATAAATTGGACAACAACTTTTGGGGTCCAATTTCTCCTGTTACCCTTGTGAAAATAAAAACTTGGGGGCTAAAAATCTTTTTTGTTGGAAAAAAATATATTTTTTTATTTTCACTACTCTGCATTATAAATTTCTGTGAAGCACTTGAGCTTTCAAAGTTCTCACCACATATCTAGATAAGTTCCTTAGGGGGTCTAGTTTCCAAAATTTGGTCACTTGTGGGGGTTTCTACTGTTTTAGGTACATTAGGGGTCTGCAAACGCAACATAACGCCCGCAGACAATTCTATCAAAGTCTGCATTCCAAAATGGCGCTCCTTCCCTTCCGAGCTCTGCCGTGCGCCCAAACAGTAGTTTACCCCCACATATGGGGTACCAGCATACTCAGGACAAATTGGACAACAACTTTTGGGGTCCAATTTCTCTTGTTACCCTTGTGAAAATAAAAATTTGGGGGCTAAAAAAATATTTTTTGTGGGAAAAAAAATATTTTTTATTTTCACTACTCTGCATTATAAACTTCTGTGAAGCACTTGGGCATTCAAAGTTCTCACCACATATCTAGATAAGTTCCTTGGGGGGTCTATTTTCCAAAATGGGGTCACTTGTTGGGGGTTTCTACTGTTTAGGTACATTAGTGGTCTGCAAACGCAACATAATGCCCGCAGACAATTCTATCAAAGTCTGCATTCCAAAATGGCGCTCCTTCCCTTCCGAGCTCTGCCGTGCGCCCAAACAGTGGTTTACCCCCACATATGGGGTACCAGCATACTCAGGACAAATTGGACAACAACTTTTGGGGTCCAATTTCTCTTGTTACCCTTGTGAAAATAAAAACTTGGGGGCTAAAAATCTTTATTGTTAAAAAATATATATTTTTTATTTTCACGACTCTGCATTATAAACTTCTGTGATGCACTTGGGCATTCAAAGTTCTCACTACACATCTAGATAAGTTCCATGGGGGGTCTAGTTTCCAAAATGGGGTCACTTTTGGGGGGTTTCTGCTGTTTAGGCACATCAGGGGCTCTCCAAACGCGACATGGCGTCCGATCTCAATTCCAGTCAATTTTGCATTGAAAAGTCAAATGGCGCTCCTTTGCTTCCGAGCTCAGCCATGCGCCCAAACAGTGGTTTACCCCCACATATGGGGTGTCGGCGTACTCAAGACAAATTGTACAACAGCTTCTGCGGTCCATTTTCTCCTGTTACCCTTGGTAAAATAAAAATTTGGAGGCAAAAAGATCATTTTTGTAGAAAAAATTCGATTTTTTTATTTTCACGGCTCTACGTTATAAACTTCTGTGAAGCACCTGGGGGTTTAAAGTGCTCACCACACATCTAGATAAGTTCCTTAAGGGGTCTAGTTTCCAAAATGGTGTCATATGTGGGGGGTCTCTACTGTTTAGGCACATCAGCGGCTCTCCAAACGTGACATGGCGTCCGATCTCAATTCCAGCCAATTCTACATTGAAAAAGTAAAACGACACTCCTTCTCTTCCAAGCTCTGCGGTGCGCCCAAACAGTGGTTTACCCCCATATATGGGGTATCGACGTACTCAGGAGAAATTGTACAACAACTTTTGTGGTCTAATTTCTCCTGTTACCCTTGTTAAAATAAAAATTTGGGGGCAAAAAGATCATTTTTGTAGAAAAAATGAGATTTTTTATTTTCACGGCTCTACGTTATAAACTTCTGTGAAGCACTTGGGGGTTCAAAGTGCTCACCACACATCTAGATAAGTTCCTTGGGGGGTCTAGTTTCCAAAATGGTATCACTTGTGGGGGGTTTCCACTGTTTAGGCACATCAGGGACTCTCCAAACGCGACATGGCATCCGATCTCAATTCCAGCCAATTCTGCATTGAAACAGTCAAACGGTGCTCCTTCACTTCCAAGCTCTGCGATGCGCCCAAACAGTGGTTTACCTCCACATATGGGGTATCGGCGTACTCAGGAAAAATTGCACAACAAAATTTGTGGTTAAATTTCTGTTTTTACACTTGTGAAAATTAAAAAAAATGGTTCTGAAGTAAAATGTTTGCAAAAAAAAGTAAAATGTTCATTTTTTTCTTCCACATTGTTTTAGTTCCTGTGAAGTACGTAAAGGGTTAATAAACTTCTTGAATGTGGTTTTGAGCAGCTTGAGGGGTGCAGTTTTTAGAATGGTGTCACACTTGGTTATTTTCTATCATATAGACCCCTCAAAATCACTTCAAAGGTGATGTGGTCCCTAAAAAAAACATGGTGTTGTAAAAATGAGAAATTGCTGGTCAACTTTTAACCCTTATAACTCCCTAACAAAAAAAAAAATTGTTTCCAAAATTGTGCTGATGTAAAGTAGACATGTGAGAAATGTTATTTATTAACTATTTTTTGTGACATATCTCTCTGATTTAAGGGCATAAAAATACAAAGTTTGAAAATTGCAAAATTTTAAAATTTTTTGCCATATTTCCATTTTTTTGATAAATAATCGCAAGTAATATCGAAGAAATGTTACCACTAACTTGAAGTACAACATGTCACGAAAAAACAGTCTCAGAATCAGCGGGATCCGATAAAGCGTTCCAGAGTTATAACCTCATAAAGTGACACTGGTCAGAATTGTAAAAATTGGCTCGGTCATTAAGTACCAAATTGGCTCTGTCACTAAGGGGTTAAAATGCGCGCTTGTCCAGCCTCCCGTGACGTCCCGGCTTGTGATTGGTTGCGTCGCGGTCAACCAATCACAAGCCGGGAGGCTGGACACGCGCGCATTTTAAAATTTTAAAATGCGCGCGTGTCCAGCCTCCCGGCTTGTGATTGGTTGACCGCGACGCAACCAATCACAAGCCGGGACGTCACGGGAGGCTGGACAAGCACGCATTTTAAAATGCGCGCGTGTCCAGCCTCCCGGCTTGTGATTGGTTGACCGCGATGCAACCAATCACAAGCCGGGACGTCACGGGAGGCTGGACAAGCGCGCATTTTAAAATGCGCGCGTGTCCAGCCTCCCGTGACGTCACGGCTTGTGATTGGTTGCGTCGCCCATGTGACTGCGATGCAACCAATCACAAAGCCGGGACGTAATTTTAAAATCCTTAAGGGCCTGAAATTACGTCACGGCTTGCTGTGATTGGTTGCGTCGCCCATGTGACTGCGACGCAACCAATCACAAAGCCGGGACGTAATTTTAAAATCCTTAAGGACCTGAAATTACGTCACGGCTTGCTGTGATTAGTTGCGTCGCCCATGTGACTGCGACGCAACCAATCACAAAGCCGGGACTTCACGTAAGGAAAGAAAAGCGCGAATTTTAAGCAAACAACGCTGCCGGTTCCCTCGGAGAGGTGAGTATAGCAATATTTTTTATTTTAATTCTTTCTTTTACACATTAATATGGTTCCCAGGGCCTGAAGGAGAGTTTCCTCTCCTTCAGACCCTGGGAACCATCAGGAATACCGTCCGATACTTGAGTCCCATTGACTTGTATTGGTATCGGGTATCGGTATCGGATTGGATCCGATACTTTGCCGGTATCGGCCAATACTTTCCGATACCGATACTTTCAAGTATCGGACGGTATCGCTCAACACTACTCACCACACATCTAGATAAGTTCCTTAGGGGGTCTACTTTCCAAAATGGTGTCACTTGTAGGGGGTTTCAATGTTTAGGCACATCAGGGGCTCTCCAAACGCAACATGGCGTCCCATCTCAATTCCAGTCAATTTTGCATTGAAAAGTCAAATGGCGCTCCTTTCCTTCCGAGCTCTGCCATGCGCCCAAACAGTGGTTTACTCCCACATATGGGGTATCAGCGTACTCAGGACAAATTGTACAACAACTTTGGGGGTCCATTTTCTCTTGTTACCCTTGGTAAAATAAAACAAATTGGAGCTGAAATAAATTTTGTGTGAAAAAAAGTTAAATGTTCATTTTTATTTAAACATTCCAAAAATTCCTGTGAAACACCTGAAGGGTTAATAAACTTCTTGAATGTGGTTTTGAGCACCTTGAGAGGTGCAGTTTTTAGAATGGTGTCACACTTGGGTATTTTCTATCATATAGACCCCTCAAAATGACTTCAAATGAGATGTGGTCCCTAAATAAAAATGGTGTTGTAAAAATGAGAAATTGCTGTTCAACTTTTAACCCTTATAACTCCGTCACAAAAAAAAAATTTGGTTCCAAAATTGTGCTGATGTAAAGTAGACATGTGGGAAATGTTACTTATTAAGTATTTTGTGTGACATATGTCTGTGATTTAAGGGCATAAAAATTCAAAGTTGGAAAATTGCAAAATTTTCAAAATTTTCGCCAAATTTCCATTTTTTTCACAAATAAACGCAAGTTATATCGAATAAATTTTACCACTAACATGAAGTACAATATGTCACGAGAAATCAGTGTCAGAATCGCCAAGATCCGTCAAAGCGTTCCAGAGTTATAGCCTCATAAAGGGACAGTGGTCAGAATTGTAAAAATTGGCCCGGTCATTAACGTGCAAACCACCCTCGGGGCTTAAGGGGTTAAAGTAGCGGGACTGCTATACTTGTAATGCACACACACTAAGTGTATGAGCTGCTAAACATTTCCCCTGGAGGGGGTACACCTCAGCATACTGTGTAAACATTTTTGGAATGGGCATCATTAACACCCTTGAACAAAATTACTTAGCTATTGCATCACAGAACACATTCACCCTGGCGATCTAGTGGTGGTGTTGGAAGAGTTGTGGAGGATGGCCTCTGAAATATATTTTCCCAGTTTAAAGGAGTGGGTCTCCTATAGTTGTATTGCCCATAGGTGATGAGAGGGTCTGAGAAAACTCTCCCAGAACTTTGCCAGTGTTCCCCTGCCTCTGCTGGATTGGAGTTATGTCTCCCTCACCTGTACTCCATAGTTGTCCAATGAACTGTGACCACTGCCGCCAGCGTTTTCAGATGGGAATTTTTTTAAATATTCTGCAACAATGGCCCTCTGGTACTGCAACATTTTAGTACACCTATCTGCCTCTGGAAAAAGATATTGTAGCGTGGGTCTAGAAATGTCACCAACCAGTAATGGGTGTCATCGAAAATGTTCATAATGCGTGGCTCACAGGAAAGGCAGGGAATTAAAAAGCCAGGAGTACCAGACTTCTAACAGGCAACACTTCCTTGTCCTCACCAACAGGGTGACTGACCATGCTGTCATCCTCCTCCTCCCTGTTCTCAGGCCATCCATGCTGAACAGATGTTATGACTAGTGTTGAGCGATACCTTCCGATATCGGAAAGTATCGGTATCGGAAAGTATCGGCCGATACCGTCAAAGTATCGGATCTAATCCGATACCGATACCCGATCCCAATGCAAGTCAATGGGACGAAAATATCGGAATTAAAAGAAACCCTTTATAAACTTGTAGGTTCATTCTACATGAAGGAAAACAACTAAGAATAATGTAGGATGTATTGGGGGAGGTGGCGGAGACATTAAAGGCACAGAGGTTTAGCCCAATCAAATAGAATAGCAGGATTTTTATTTTTTTTTATGACGTTCGGCGTTAGAAAGATTTTGACTGTTATTTTTTTTTATTTTATTTTGTCAGATATTGATGTTTCACTACTTCCACGCCCTTCACCTTCTTTTTTACTTCTCCCACACTTTCTTCTTCATTATCCTCATCATCAGCTTCTTTGACATCAACTTCTTCACCTTATTCATCTTCTTCTTCATCTTCTACCTATTATTTTTTTTCTTACATTGTTCATATTCTTTTTATTCAACTATTATCTTCTTCATATTCAACTTCTTCATCATATTCTTATTTGTGACAGGCATTCCCGTAGTTGTTATCTATAAAAGTTTGAAGATTACACCTTCTGTTCTGCCTGTCACAAAACAATTACATTTGTCCGCGTTCAGTTTGGCCTGCAGCATCAGGCTTTATCCAGGGGCAGCACGAGGAGGAACGGACTCACCCCCATACACTGCTTAGTCTTCTTCTGTTTATAATTTAGATAATATCTTTTGCTCTGATATTTAGTCTTATGCTTAATGTTCTTCTGCTCTTTGTTCTGCAGCCTCTTGTTCTTCTGCTTCTCGGTCTTCCAGGTCGTCGTCGTCTCCAGGGTCGTCGTCATCGGGGTGGTCTTCATGGTCATCATCTCCAGGGTCGTCGTCATCACGGTGGTTGTCGTCTCCGGGGTCGTCGTCATCGGGGTGGTCTTCAGGGTCATCATCTCCAGGGTCGTCGTCATCACGGTGGTTGTCGTCTCTGGTGTCGTCGTCATCTTAGGGGTGGTCTTCCGGGTCATCGTGTTTAGTCTCTTGAACTTGGAAATGTAGCAGAAGGTACAAGAAGGCTGAGAAAATGCCGAGAAACAGCTGATGGAACTGGAACTCGGATGGCTACCCGAAGGTCCAAGAGCCAATGGAACTACCGAGGACCAGCTGACGTTACTGGAACCCGGTTACTAAGCAGGAGGTACCCGTGCCTGAAAGCACTACCAAGGACCACCTGACGTTGGTGGAACTGGGATACCCAGAGGGAGGCACCTAAGCCAAAGGCTCTGCCCGGAACCAGCTGACGGTACTGGAACCAGGATGGGGAGCAGAAGGTACAAGAGCAAAATACACTGCCGAGAACCAGCTGACGGTGCTGGAACCCGGATGGGTAGCCGAAGGTCCAAGAGCCAATGGAACTACCGAGGACCAGCTGACGTTACTGGAACCCGGTTACTAAGCAGGAGGTACCCGTGCCTGAAAGCACTACCAAGGACCACCTGACGTTGGTGGAACTCGGATACCCAGAGGGAGGCACCTAAGCCAAAGGCTCTGCCCGGAACCAGCTGACGGTACTGGAACCAGGATGGGGAGCAGAAGGTACAAGAGCAAAATACACTGCCGAGAACCAGCTGACGGTGCTGGAACCCGGATGGGTAGCCGAAGGTCCAAGAGCTAATGGAACTACCGAGGACCAGCTGACGTTACTGGAACCCGGTTACTAAGCAGGAGGTACCCGTGCCTGAAAGCACTACCAAGGACCACCTGACGTTGGTGGAACTCGGATACCCAGAGGGAGGCACCTAAGCCAAAGGCTCTGCCCGGAACCAGCTGACGGTGCTGGAACCAGGATGGGGACCTATTCAAGCTTGTCTTCCTAGAGCCCCAACTGGCGGTGTTGGAGCCCAGGGTCAGCAGGAGGAGGAGATGGAGCAGAGTGTAGGCCGAAGCCTGCACTGGCGGCAGCTTTGGGTCTGTTGCACCTGCGTGGCTGTTGCAGGACACGTTGCCGGCTGCACAGCAGGGGAACAGCTGGCGGTGCTGAACCCCACTGACACATTGGCTGGTGTTTGGCTCTGTGCAGCTAGCAGTACCGGGCCCCAACTGGCAGTGTTGGAGCCCGGGCTCTGCAGGGGGAGCAGACTGTAGGCCGAAGCCTAATTGAACCAATTTCAAAGGTAACCTTTAACCCCCCCTCAGGTGTTACAAAGTAGAAGAGTCACAGCTTATGCAGCAGTAGTGCTGCACAAGTCAAAGGTTGCTCTTTTAATTTTGCTCCTTGCACACGCTGAATGAAACACGTATAACATTTAGCTCTTTATACAGTCAAACTGTGTTGGAGGCGCGAGTTTCCTTTGTAATGAGACGCAGCACAGATGTCAAGAATCCCACCTTGGTGCTGGGTGCAGCCTCCTGAGCGTTGTTATTTGCTGTACAGGAGTCTGCGCTGTCGTGTTATCCCCTGGCCTAGCGCTGTTAGCGCTGCCCATCTTCTGACATCATTTAATGTCGGCCGGTGCAGTTCGCGATGACCATGAATCCCAGCCCCGCAGTGTCTTAACATTGTTAAAACACTGCGGGTCTGGGATTCATGGCCTGGCGCAGCACATATGTTCGCCTCTCACACTCGTGTCCTTACACCCGCTTCAGACTGTGCGGCGTCAGCTGATCCCTTATCGCATGCCACGGCCATGAAGCCGCACAGTCTGAAGAAGGCGGAAGGAGATGAGGGACAGGCGAACTGATGCACTGCTCATGCCCATCAATCACACCCTCGCAGTCCCAATAAATAAGACACCGAGGGGCGTTGTGTGGGTCAGGGCGGCCGCAGAGGCGCAGGCAGCCAAACAATGATGCCAGAAGACGGGCAGCGCTACCAAGGGGGTTGCAGCGTGTCATTACAAAGGAAAGTCACACCACCGGGACGGTTAAATGGTCACACAGAGGACACATTTTAGACGTGTTTTCAGTTCCATATGTGCGAGGAGAATACGTTTATGAGCCACCTTGCACACATGCAGCATTACCGCTGTACAAGGTGGCTGTAAAACGTATAAACGCCTGGGGGAGGGGGGACAGGTTCCCTTCAATTTCAGTTCTTGTGTCTGCGTGGCTTTTGCAGGACACGATGCCGGCTGCACAGCAGGGGAACAGCTGGCGGTGCTGAACCCCACTGACACATTGGCTGGTGTTTGGCTCTGTGCAGCTAGCAGTACCGGGCCCCAACTGGTGGTGTTGGAGCCCAGGGTCAGCAGGAGGAGGAGATGGAGCAGAGTGTAGGCCGAAGCCTGCACTGGCGGCAGCTTTGGGTCTGTTGTGCCTGCGTGGCTGTTGCAGGACACGTTGCCGGCTGCACAGCAGGGGAACAGCTGGCGGTGCTGAACCCCACTGACACATTGGCTGGTGTTTGGCTCTGTGCAGCTAGCAGTACCGGGCCCCAACTGGCGGTGTTGGAGCCCGGGCTCTGCAGGGGGAGCAGACTGTAGGCCGAAGCCTAATTGAACCAATTTCAAAGGTAACCTTTAACCCCCCCTCAGGTGTTACAAAGTAGAAGAGCCACAGCTTATGCAGCAGTAGTGCTGCACAAGTCAAAGGTTGCTCTTTTAATTTTGCTCCTTGCACACGCTGAATGAAACACGTATAACATTTAGCCCTTTATACAGTCAAACTGTGTTGGAGGCGTGAGTTCCCTTCGTAATGAGACGCAGCACAGCTGACAAAAATGCTACCTTGGTGCTTTGCGCGGCCTCCTGAGCTTCGTTATTTGTTGCACAGGAGTCTGCGCTGTCGTGTTATCACTTGGCCTTGCGCTGTTAGCGCTGCCCGTCCTCTGACAACATTTGATGTCGGCCGGTGCGGTTCGCGATGACCATGAATCCCAGCCCCGCAGTGTCTTAACATTTTTAAAACACTGCAGGGCTGGGATTCATGGCCTGGCGCAGTACAGATGTTCGCCTCTCGCTTGGGTCCTTACACCCGCTTCAGACTATGCGGCGTCAGCTGATCCCTTATCGCATGCCACGGCCATGAAGCCACACAGTCCGAAGAAGGCGGAAGGAGATGAGGGACAGGCGAAGAAATGCACCGTTCATGCCCGTCAATCACACCCTCGCAGTCAAAATAAATAAGACACCGAGGGGCGTTGTGTGGGGCAAGGTGGCGGCAGAGGCGCAGCCAGCCAAACAATGATGCCAGAAGACGGGCAGCGCTACCAAGGAGCTTGTTGCGTGTCATTACAAAGGAAAATCACACCTGTGGGACGTTTTAATGGTCACAGAGGACACATTTTTGACGTGTTCAGTTCCACATGTGCGAGGAGAATAAGTTTCTGAGCCACCTTGCACACATGCAGCATTACTGTCGTACAAGGTGGCTGTAAAACGTAGAAACACCTGGGGGAGGGGGGACAGGTTTCCTTCAATTTCAGTTCTTGTGTCTGCGTGGCTGTTGCAGGACACGTTGCTGGCTGCACAGCAGGGGAACAGCTGGCGGTGCTGAACCCCACTGACACATTGGCTGGTGTTTTTCTCTGTGCAGCTAGCACATCTGGGCCCCAACTGGCGGTGTTAGAGCCCAGGGTCAGCAGGAGGAGGAGAGGGAGCAGAGTGTAGGCCGAAGCCTGCACTGGAGCAAGTTGAAAGGGAACCTTTAACCCCCCCCCCAGGCATTTGTAGCTGAAAGAGCCATCGTGTACAGCACTAATGCTGGAAAAGGTAAACTTAGCTCTTTTAATTATGGTCCTTGCACATGCTGAACCTAACACTTATGAAAAGTGTCCCCTCCTGCCGTGATACCGTCCGGTTGGTGGAACTTTCCTTTGTGATGTGACGCAGCACAGCCGTCATTCTTACCCCCTTGGCGCCGTGCGCCGCCTCCTCAGCGTTGTTTGAATCAGTCCCGGAGCCTGCGCTGTTAGGTTAGCCCTTGGCCATGCACACATTTTGCGCTGCCCGTCTTCTGACATCATTTGGTGTCAGGCTGGCTGAGCCTGTGCGGCCGCGCTGGACGAGATCCCGCCTCGCAGTGTCTTCTGATTTAATCCCACTGGGGGCCTGAGATCCATGGACATGCGCAGTGCATATCTGAACCTCCACCTCTCACTCCCCTCCCAACGGCTTCTTCAGACTGTGCGGTGTCACGGCCGTGGCATGCTATTAGGGATCAGCTGACACGGCACAGTCTGAAGAAGCCGTAGGGAGATGAGTGAGAGGTGGAGGTTCAGATATGCACTGCGCATGTCCATGGATCTCGGGCCCCCAGTGGGATTAAATCAGAAGACACTGCGAGGCGGGCTCTCGGCCAGCGCGGCCGCACAGGCGCAGCCATCCTGACACCAAATTATGTCAGAAGACGGGCAGCGCTAAGTGTGCCTGGCCAAGGGCTAACCTAACAGTGCAGGCTCCGGGACTGATTCAAACAACGCTGAGGAGGCGGCGCACGGCGCCAAGGGGGTAAGAATGACGGCTGTGCTGCGTCACATCACAAAGGAAAGTTCCACCAACCGAACGGTATCACGGTAGGAGGGGACACTTTTCATAAGTGTTAGGTTCAGCATGTGCAAGGAGCACCACGAAAAGAGGCACTTTTTCTCTTTGCATCATTACTGCTGCACAAGGTGGCTCCTTCAGTAACAAACGCCTGGGGGGGGGACAGGTTCCCTTAAATTTAACTTGTTGTGCCTGCGTGGCGGTCGCAGTACACGTTGCCGTATACACAGCAGGGGAACAGCTGGCGGTGCTGAACCCCAATTGTTGTGAATTTGGATTCTGGGCTCCCCCGGTGGCCGCTTGTGGAATTGGACTTGTCATCCTCTTTCCTGTTTCACCTGATTCCATCAGTAGTGGGTGTCGCTATTTAAGCTCATTTCTCTGGTGGTTTCTTGCCGGTCAACAATGTTATCTGATGCCTCTCAGTGCTTGTTCCTGCTTCTAGACAACTACTGATAAGTTGGACTTTTGTCCATGTTTTGTTTGCCTATTTGTTCCAGTTCGCAGCTGAAGTTTTGTTACTGTGTCTTGGAAAGCTCTCGTCGATCAGGGATTGCTACTCTGGCGTTATGAGTTAATGCCAGAGTTTAAGGTAATCTCTGGATGGTGTTTTGTTAGTATTTTTCTGCTGACCATGAAAGTATACTATCTGTCTTCTGCTATCTAGTAAGCGGACCTCAAATTTGCTAAGACTATTTTCCTGCTGCGTTTGTTGTTTCATCTGAACTCACCGTCATTATATGTGGGGGGCTACTGTCTTCTTGGGAATATTTCTCTAGAGGTGAGCCAGGTCTTATATTTCCCTCTGCTAGCTATTTAGGTCTTAGGCCAGAGCTGGGCATCTAGCGATAAATAGGAAATGCTACCTGGCTATTTCTAGTTGCGCGGCAGGCTTAGTTCATGGTCAGTATAGTTCCATCTTCCGAGAGCTTGTCCCTCTATAGGCTTGCTATGATCTCTGCCTGCAGAGATCATGACAGTTTGACCGGCCAATAAAGTGTTAAAGACCCAGGTTGAGAAAGGAGAGTTATAAGAAGTCTGCTGGAATTTTTTTTTTTTTTTTTTTTTTTTTCCTCCAGTCTGCCTTGCTGCAGTCTTTTTTCTCTCTCTCCTCCTAATCTCTGTATGCTCTGTGTGCACCTGACAATAATGGATCTCCAGAGTGTAACTGCGGGTTTGAATAATCTCATCACGAAAGTACAAAATTTACAAGATTTTGTGGTACATGCTCCGGTATCTGAGCCGAGAATTCCTTTGCCGGAGTTCTTCACAGGGAATAGAGATAGCTTCCAGAATTTCCGAAATAATTGTAAGCTTTATTTGTCCCTGAAGTCTCGTTCAGCTGGAGACCCTGCTCAGCAGGTTAGGATTGTGATTTCCTTGCTCAGGGGTGACCCTCAAGATTGGGCCTTCTCATTGCCAGCAGGGGATCCTGCGTTACGCGATGTGGATGCGTTTTTTCTGGCCTTGGGCTTGCTTTATGAGGAACCTCATTTGGAACTTCAGGCAGAAAAAACTTTGATGGCACTATCTCAGGGGCAAGACGAAGCTGAAGTTTTCTGCCAAAAATTCCGTAAATGGTCTGTGCTTACTCAGTGGAATGAGTGCGCCTTGGCGGCAACTTTCAGAGAAGGTCTCTCTGATGCCGTTAAGGATGTTATGGTGGGGTTCCCTTTGCCTACAGGTCTGAATGAGTCCATGACAATGGCTATTCAGATTGATAGGCGTCTGCGGGAGCGCAAACCGATGCACCATCTGGCGGTGTCTATGGAAAAGACGCCAGAAAGTATGCAGTGTGATAGAATTCTGTCCAGGAGCGAGCGACAGAATTTTAGACGGAAGAATGGATTGTGTTTCTATTGTGGGGATTCTACTCATGTTATATCGGCATGCTCTAGGCGTACAAAGAAGCTTGATAAGTCTGTTTCCATTGGCACTATTCAGTCTAAGTTTATTTTGTCTGTAACCCTGATTTGCTCTTTGTCATCCATTGCCACGGACGCCTATGTTGACTCTGGCGCCGCTCTGAGTCTTATGGATTGGTCCTTTGCCAATCGTTGTGGTTTTGATTTAGAGCCTTTGGAGACTCTTATTCCTCTGAAGGGGATTGACTCCACCCCATTGGCTAATAATAAACCACAATACTGGACACAAGTAACCATGCGTATCAATCCGGATCACCAGGAGATTATTCGTTTCCTGGTGCTGTATAATTTACATGACGATTTGGTACTGGGATTGCCATGGTTGCAGTCTCACAACCCAGTCTTGGACTGGAGAGCTATGTCTGTGTTGAGCTGGGGATGTAAGGGTATTCATGGGGACGTACCTTTGGTTTCTATTTCGTCGTCCATTCCCTCTGAAGTCCCTGAGTTCCTCTCTGATTATCAAGACGTCTTTGACGAACCCAAGCTTGGGTCGTTACCTCCGCACCGTGAGTGCGATTGTGCCATAGATTTGATACCGGGTTGTAAATATCCAAAGGGTCGTTTGTTTAATTTGTCTGTGCCGGAACATGCTGCTATGCGGGAATATATAAAGGAGTCTTTGGAAAAGGGACTTATTCGTCCATCTTCTTCTCCCTTGGGAGCTGGGTTTTTCTTTGTCTCAAAAAAAGACGGCTCTTTGAGACCATGTATTGATTATCGGCTTCTGAATAAGATCACTGTTAAGTATCAATACCCATTGCCATTGCTTACTGATTTGTTTGCTCGTATAGAGGGTGCTAAGTGGTTCTCTAAAATTGATCTTCGTGGGGCGTATAATTTGGTGCGGATCAGGCAGGGGGATGAGTGGAAGACCGCATTTAATACGCCCGAGGGCCACTTTGAGTATTTGGTCATGCCTTTTGGTCTTTCTAATGCCCCTTCAGTTTTCCAGTCTTTTATGCATGATATTTTCCGCGATTTTCTGGATAAATTTATGATAATATATCTGGATGATATTCTGATTTTTTCTGATGACTGGGACTCTCATGTCCAGCAGGTCAGGAGAGTTTTTCAGGTTCTGCGGTCTAATTCTTTATGTGTGAAGGGGTCTAAGTGCGTTTTTGGGGTCCAGAAAATTTCCTTTTTGGGGTATATTTTTTCTCCCTCTTCCATTGAGATGGATCCCGTCAAGGTGCAAGCTATTTGTGACTGGACTCAGCCCTCCTCTCTTATGGGTCTTCAGAGATTTTTGGGCTTTGCCAACTTTTACCGCCGATTTATTGCTGGTTTTTCGGATGTCGTTAAACCACTGACTGATTTGACCAGACAAGGCGCTGATGTTGCTAATTGGTCCCCTCATGCTGTAGAGGCCTTTCAGGAGCTTAAGCGCCGTTTTGCCTCTGCCCCTGTGTTGCGTCAGCCTGATGTGAATCTGCCTTTTCAGGTTGAGGTTGACGCTTCGGAGATCGGAGCTGGGGCAGTGTTGTCGCAGAAAGGTTCCGACTGCTCCGTCATTAGGCCTTGTGCCTTCTTTTCTCGCAAATTTTCGCCCGCAGAGCGGAATTATGATGTTGGGAATCGGGAGCTTTTGGCCATGAAGTGGGCGTTTGAGGAGTGGCGCCATTGGCTCGAGGGGGCTAGGCATCAGGTGGTGGTATTGACTGACCACAAAAATTTGATTTATCTTGAGACTGCCAGACGCCTGAATCCTAGACAGGCGCGCTGGTCTTTATTTTTTTCTCGCTTTAATTTTGTGGTGTCATACCTACCGGGTTCTAAGAATGTTAAGGCAGATGCCCTTTCTAGGAGTTTTGACCCGGACTCTCCTGGTAATTCTGAACCCACAGGTATCCTTAGGGAGGGAGTAATTTTGTCGGCCGTTTCTCCTGATCTGCGGCGGTCCTTGCAAGAGTTTCAGGCGGATAGACCGGATCGTTGTCCGCCTGATAGACTGTTTGTTCCGGATGATTGGACCAGCAGAGTCATCTCTGAGGTACATTCTTCTGCATTGGCAGGTCATCCCGGAATTTTTGGTACCAGGGATTTGGTGGCAAGATCCTTCTGGTGGCCTTCTCTGTCACGAGATGTGCGAGTCTTTGTGCAGTCATGTGACGTTTGTGCTCGGGCCAAGTCTTGTAGTTCTCGGGCTAGCGGACTGCTGTTGCCCTTGCCTATTCCTAAGAGGCCTTGGACACACATCTCGATGGATTTTATTTCAGATCTGCCTGTTTCCCAGAAGATGTCTGTCATCTGGGTGGTCTGTGACCGTTTCTCTAAAATGGTCCATTTGGTTCCTCTGCCCAAGTTGCCTTCTTCTTCTGAGTTGGTTCCTCTGTTTTTTCAGAATGTTGTCCGATTGCACGGTATTCCTGAGAATATTGTTTCTGACAGAGGTACCCAATTTGTGTCTAGATTTTGGCGGGCATTCTGTGCTAGGATGGGCATAGATTTGTCTTTTTCATCTGCTTTTCACCCTCAGACTAATGGCCAGACCGAGCGGACTAATCAGACCCTTGAGACATATCTGAGGTGTTTTGTCTCTGCTGACCAGGATGATTGGGTTGCTTTTTTGCCATTGGCAGAGTTCGCCCTCAATAATCGGGCCAGTTCTTCCACCTTGGTGTCCCCGTTTTTCTGTAATTCGGGGTTTCACCCTCGATTTTCCTCCGGTCAGGTGGAATCCTCGGATTGTCCTGGAGTGGATGCGGTGGTGGAGAGATTGCATCACATCTGGGGGCAGGTTATGGACAATTTGAAGTTGTCCCAGGAGAAGACTCAGCGTTTTGCCAACCGTCATCGTCGTGTTGGTTCTCGGCTTTGTGTTGGAGATTTAGTGTGGTTGTCTTCTCGTTTTGTCCCTATGAGGGTCTCTTCTCCTAAGTTTAAACCTCGGTTCATCGGCCCTTATAGAATATTGGAGATTCTTAATCCTGTTTCTTTCCGTTTGGACCTCCCTGCGTCCTTTTCCATTCATAACGTTTTTCATCGGTCGTTATTGCGCAGGTATGAGGTACCTGTTGTACCTTCTGTTGAGCCTCCTGCTCCGGTGTTGGTTGAGGGTGAGTTGGAGTACGTTGTGGAGAAAATTTTGGACTCTCGTGTTTCCAGACGGAAACTCCAGTATCTGGTCAACTGGAAGGGTTACGGCCAGGAGGATAATTCTTGGGTCAATGCATCTGATGTTCATGCTTCTGATCTTGTTCGTGCCTTCCATAGGGCTCATCCTGGTCGCCCTGGTGGATCTGGTGAGGGTTCGGTGCCCCCTCCTTGAGGGGGGGGTACTGTTGTGAATTTGGATTCTGGGCTCCCCCGGTGGCCGCTTGTGGAATTGGACTTGTCATCCTCTTTCCTGTTTCACCTGATTCCATCAGTAGTGGGTGTCGCTATTTAAGCTCATTTCTCTGGTGGTTTCTTGCCGGTCAACAATGTTATCTGATGCCTCTCAGTGCTTGTTCCTGCTTCTAGACAACTACTGATAAGTTGGACTTTTGTCCATGTTTTGTTTGCCTATTTGTTCCAGTTCGCAGCTGAAGTTTTGTTACTGTGTCTGGAAAGCTCTCGTCGATCAGGGATTGCTACTCTGGTGTTATGAGTTAATGCCAGAGTTTAAGGTAATCTCTGGATGGTGTTTTGTTAGTATTTTTCTGCTGACCATGAAAGTATACTATCTGTCTTCTGCTATCTAGTAAGCGGACCTCAAATTTGCTAAGACTATTTTCCTGCTGCGTTTGTTGTTTCATCTGAACTCACCGTCATTATATGTGGGGGGCTACTGTCTTCTTGGGAATATTTCTCTAGAGGTGAGCCAGGTCTTATATTTCCCTCTGCTAGCTATTTAGGTCTTAGGCCAGAGCTGGGCATCTAGCGATAAATAGGAAATGCTACCTGGCTATTTCTAGTTGCGCGGCAGGCTTAGTTCATGGTCAGTATAGTTCCATCTTCCGAGAGCTTGTCCCTCTATAGGCTTGCTATGATCTCTGCCTGCAGAGATCATGACACCCAATAACACATTGGCGAGGTGTTTGGCTCTGTGCGTACAGCACTTCTGGACAGCAACTAGCGGTGTTGGAGCCCAGGGACAGTAGGAGGAGGAGGAGGTGGGGGAGATAGGAGGGATTGCCACACACACAGCAGGGGAACAGCTGACGTTACTGAACCCCAATAACAGAGGAGGGACTGTCGGGACTGTGCGTACAGCTCTACCGGGCAACAACTAGCGGTGTTGGAGCCCAGGGACAGGAGGGGGAGGTGGAGGAGATAGGAGGGATTGCCACACACACAGCAGGGGAACAGCTGACGTTACTGAACCCCAATAACAGAGGAGGGACTGTCGGGACTGTGCGTACAGCACTTCTGGACGGCAACTGGCGGTGTTGGAGCCAAGGGACAGGTGGAGGAGGAGGAGATGGAGGAGATAGGAGGGATTGCAACACACACAGCAGGGGAACAGCAGACGTTACTGAACCCCAATAACAGAGGAGGGACTGTTGGGACTGTGCGGACAGCACTTCTGGACGGCAACTGGCGGTGTTGGAGCCCAGGGACAGGAGGGGGAGGAGGAGGTGGAGGAGATAGGAGGGATTGCCACACACACAGCAGGGGAACAGCTGACGTTACTGAACCCCAATAACAGAGGAGGGACTGTCGGGACTGTGCGTACAGCACTTCTGGACGGCAACTGGCGGTGTTGGAGCCCAGGGACAGGTGGAGGAGGAGGAGATGGAGGAGATAGGAGGGATTGCAACACACACAGCAGGGGAACAGCAGACGTTACTGAACCCCAATAACAGAGGAGTGACTGTTGGGACTGTGCGGACAGCACTTCTGGACGGCAACTGGCGGTGTTGGAGCCCAGGGACAGGAGGGGGAGGAGGAGGTGGAGGAGATAGGAGGGATTGCCACACACACAGCAGGGGAACAGCTGACGTTACTGAACCCCAATAACAGAGGAGGGACTGTCGGGACTGTGCGTACAGCACTTCTGGACGGCAACTAGCGGTGTTGGAGCCCAGGGACAGGAGGGGGAGGTGGAGGAGATAGGAGGGATTGCCACACACACAGCAGGGGAACAGCAGACGTTACTGAACCCCAATAACAGAGGAGGGACTGTTGGGACTGTGCGGACAGCACTTCTGGACGGCAACTGGCGGTGTTGAAGCCCAGGGACAGGAGGGGGAGGAGGAGGTGGAGGAGATAGGAGGGATTGCCACACACACAGCAGGGGAACAGCTGACGTTACTGAACCCCAATAACAGAGGAGGGACTGTCGGGACTGTGCGTACAGCACTTCTGGACGGCAACTAGCGGTGTTGGAGCCCAGGGACAGGAGGGGGAGGAGGAGGTGGAGGAGATAGGAGGGATTGCCACACACACAGCAGGGGAACAGCTGACGTTACTGAACCCCAATAACAGAGGAGGGACTGTCGAGACTGTGCGTACAGCACTTCTGGACGGCAACTAGCGGTGTTGGAGCCCAGGGACAGGAGGGGGAGGAGGAGGTGGAGGAGATAGGAGGGATTGCCACACACACAGCAGGGGAACAGCTGACGTTATTGAACCCCAATAACAGAGGAGGGACTGTCGGGACTGTGCGTACAGCACTTCTGGACGGCAACTGGCGGTGTTGGAGCCCAGGGAGAGGAGGGGGAGGTGGAGGAGATAGGAGGGATTGCCACACACACAGCAGGGGAACAGCTGACGTTACTGAACCCCAATAACAGAGGAGAGACTGTCGGGACTGTGCGTACAGCACTTCTGGACGGCAACTGGCGGTGTTGGAGCCCAGGGACAGGAGCGGGAGGAGGAGGTGGAGGAGATAGGAGGGATTGTCACACACACAGCAGGGGAACAGCTGACGTTAGTGAACCCCAATAACAGAGGAGGGACTGTTGGGACTGTGCGGACAGCACTTCTGGACGGCAACTGGCGGTGTTGGAGCCCAGGGACAGGAGGGGGAGGAGGAGGTGGAGGAGATAGGAGGGATTGCCACACACACAGCAGGGGAACAGCTGACGTTACTGAACCCCAATAACAGAGGAGGGACTGTCGGGACTGTGCGTACAGCACTTCTGGACGGCAACTGGTGGTGTTAGAGCCCAGGGACAGGAGGGGGAGGAGGAGGTGGAGGAGATAGGAGAGATTGCCACACACACAGCAGGGGAACAGCTGACGTTACTGAACCCCAATAAAAGAGGAGGGACTGTTGGGACTGTGCGGACAGCACTTCTGGACGGCAACTGGCGGTGTTGGAGCCCAGGGACAGGAGGGGGAGGAGGAGGTGGAGGAGATAGGAGGGATTGCCACACACACAGCAGGGGAACAGCTGACGTTACTGAACCCCAATAACAGAGGAGGGACTGTCGGGACTGTGCGTACAGCACTTCTGGACGGCAACTGGCGGTGTTGGAGCCCAGGGACAGGTGGAGGAGGAGGAGATGGAGGAGATAGGAGGGATTGCAACACACACAGCAGGGGAACAGCAGACGTTACTGAACCCCAATAACAGAGGAGGGACTGTTGGGACTGTGCAGACAGCACTTCTGGACGGCAACTGGCGGTGTTGGAGCCCAGGGACAGGAGGGGGAGGAGGAGGTGGAGGAGATAGGAGGGATTGCCACACACACAGCAGGGGAACAGCTGACGTTACTGAACCCCAATAACAGAGGAGGTTGACTGTCGGGACTGTGCGTACAGCACTTCTGGATGGCAACTAGCGGTGTTGGAGCCCAGGGACAGGAGGGGGAGGTGGAGGAGATAGGAGGGATTGCCACACACAGCAGGGGAACAGCTGACATTACTGAACCCCAATAACAGAGGAGGGACTGTCTGGACTGTGCATACAGCACTTCTGGATGGCAACTGGCGGTGTTGGAGACCAGGGACAGGTGGAGGAGGAGGAGATGGAGGAGATAGGAGGGTTTGCAACACACACAGCAGGGGAACAGCAGACGTTACTGAACCCCAATAACAGAGGAAGGACTGTTGGGACTGTGCGGACAGCACTTCTGGACGGCAACTGGCGGTGTTGGAGCCCAGGGACAGGAGGGGGAGGAGGAGGTGGAGGAGATAGGAGGGATTGCCACACACACAGCAGGGGAACAGCTGACGTTACTGAACCCCAATAACAGAGGAGGGACTGTCGGGACTGTGCGTACAGCACTTCTGGACGGCAACTAGCGGTGTTGGAGCCCAGGGACAGGAGGGGGAGGAGGAGGTGGAGGAGATAGGAGGGATTGCCACACACACAGCAGGGGAACAGCTGACGTTACTGAACCCCAATAACAGAGGAGGGACTGTCGGGACTGTGCGTACAGCACTTCTGGATGGCAACTGGCGGTGTTGGAGCCCAGGGACAGGAGGGGGAGGTGGAGGAGATAGGAGGGATTGCCACACTCACAGCAGGGGAACAGCTGACGTTACTGAACCCCAATAACAGAGGAGGGACTGTCGGGACTGTGCATACAGCACTTCTGGACGGCAACTGGCGGTGTTGGAGCCCAGGGACAGGAGGGGAGGAGGAGGTGGAGGAGATAGGAGGGATTGCCACACACACAGCAGGGGAACAGCTGACGTTACTGAACCCCAACAACAGAGGAGGGACTGTCGGGACTGTGCGTACAGCACTTCTTGACGGCAACTGGCGGTGTTGGAGCCCAGGGACAGGTGGAGGAGGAGGAGATGGAGGAGATAGGAGGGATTGCAACACACACAGCAGGGGAACAGCAGACGTTACTGAACCCCAATAACAGAGGAGGGACTGTTGGGACTGTGCGGACAGCACTTCTGGACGGCAACTGGCGGTGTTGGAGCCCAGGGACAGGTGGAGGAGGAGGAGATGGAGGAGATAGGAGGGATTGCAACACACACAGCAGGGGAACAGCAGACGTTACTGAACCCCAATAACAGAGGAGGGACTGTTGGGACTGTGCGCACAGCACTTCTGGACGGCAACTGGCGGTGTTGGAGCCCAGGGACAGGAGGGGGAGGAGGAGGTGGAGGAGATAGGAGGGATTGCCCCACACACAGCAGGGGAACAGCTGACGTTACTGAACCCCAATAACAGAGGAGGGACTGTCGGGACTGTGCGTACAGCACTTCTGGACGGCAACTAGCGGTGTTGGAGCCCAGGGACAGGAGGGGGAGGAGGAGGTGGAGGAGATAGGAGGGATTGCCACACACACAGCAGGGGAACAGCTGACGTTACTGAACCCCAATAACAGAGGAGGGTGTTGTGAATTTACCTTTTGGCTCCCTCTAGTGGCTACTAGTGATTTTACTCTGGGTATGTCTATCATCCCTTGTATGCTCACCTGGGTCGTTAGGTCAGGGGTGTTGCTATATAAGCTCCCTGGACCTTCAGTTCAATGCCTGGCAACGTTGATATCAGAGCTAATCTGTAGTGCTCTTGTCTACTGATCCTGGTTCCTGCGTGATTAAGCTAAGTCCGCTTTCTTGCTTTTTGCTATTTGTTTTTGTTTGCATTTTTGTCCAGCTTGTTCATTATCTTTATCCTTTCCTTGCTGGAAGCTCTAGGGAGGCTGGAGTTCTCCCCCCGGGCCGTTAGACGGTTCGGGGGTTCTTGAATCTCCAGTGTGGAATTTTGTTAGGGTTTTTGTTGACCATATAAGATATCTTACTACATTCTGCTATTAGTAAGCGGGCCTCTCTTTGCTAAACCTAGTTCATCTCTGTGTTTGTCATTTCCTCTTACCTCACCGTTATTATTTGTGGGGGGCTTGTATCCTACTTTTGGGGTCTATTCTCTGGAGGCAAGAGAGGTCTTTGTTTTCCTCTTCTAGGGGTAGTTAGTCCTCCGGCTGGCGCGAGACATCTAGCGACCAACGTAGGCATGTTCCCCGGCTACTTCTAGTGTTGGCGTTAGGAGTAGATATATGGTCAACCCAGTTACCAGTGCCCTATGAGCTGGATTTTTGTACTTCGCAGACTTGCTGATATCTCTGAGACCCTCGCCATCGGGGTCATAACAGGAGGGACTGTCGGGACTGTGCGTACAGCACTTCTGGACGGCAACTAGCGGTGTTGGAGCCCAGGGACAGGAGGGGGAGGTGGAGGAGATAGGAGGGACTGCCACACACACAGCAGGGGAACAGCTGACGTTACTGAACCCCAATAACAGAGGAGGGACTGTCGGGACTGTGCGTACAGCACTTCTGGATGGCAACTGGCGGTGTTGGAGCCCAGGGACAGGAGGGGGAGGAGGAGGTGGAGGAGATAGGAGGGATTGCCACACACACAGCAGGGGAACAGCTGACGTTACTGAACCCCAATAACAGAGGAGGGACTGTTGGGACTGTGCGGACAGCACTTCTGGACGGCAACTGGCGGTGTTGGAGCCCAGGGACAGGAGGGGGAGGAGGAGGTGGAGGAGATAGGAGGGATTACCACACACACAGCAGGGAAACAGCTGACGTTACTGAACCCCAATAACAGAGGAGGGACTGTTGGGACTGTGCGTACAGCACTTCTGGACGGCAACTGGCAGTGTTGGAGCCCAGGGACAGGAGGGGGAGGAGGAGGTGGAGGAGATAGGAGGGATTGCCACACACACAGCAGGGGAACAGCTGACGTTACTGAACCCCAATAACAGAGGAGGGACTGTTGGGACTGTGCGGACAGCACTTCTGGACGGCAACTGGCGGTGTTGGATCCCAGGGACAGGAGGGGGAGGAGGAGGTGGAGGAGATAGGAGGGATTGCCACACACACAGCAGGGGAACAGCTGACGTTACTGAACCCCAATAACAGAGGAGGGACTGTCGGGACTGTGTGTACAGCACTTCTGGACGGCAACTGGCGGTGTTGGAGCCCAGGGACAGGTGGAGGAGGAGGAGATGGAGGAGATAGGAGGGATTGCAACACACACAGCAGGGGAACAGCAGACGATACTGAACCCCAATAACAGAGGAGGGACTGTTGGGACTGTGCGGACAGCACTTCTGGACGGCAACTGGCGGTGTTGGAGCTCAGGGACAGGAGGGGGAGGAGGAGGTGGAGGAGATAGAAGGGATTGCCACACACACAGCAGGGGAACAGCTGACGTTACTGAACCCCAATAACAGAGGAGGGACTGTCGGGACTGTGCGTACAGCACTTCTGGACGGCAACTGGCGGTGTTGGAGCCCAGGGACAGGTGGAGGAGGAGGAGATGGAGGAGATAGGAGGGATTGCAACACACACAGCAGGGGAACAGCAGACGTTACTGAACCCCAATAACAGAGGAGGGACTGTTGGGACTGTGCGGACAGCACTTCTGGACGGCAACTGGCGGTGTTGGAGCCCAGGGACAGGAGGGGGAGGAGGAGGTGGAGGAGATAGGAGGGATTGCCACACACACAGCAGGGGAACAGCTGACGTTACTGAACCCCAATAACAGAGGAGGGACTGTTGGGACTGTGCGGACAGCACTTCTGGACGGCAACTGGCGGTGTTGGAGCCCAGGGACAGGAGGGGGAGGAGGAGGTGGAGGAGATAGGAGGGATTGCCACACACACAGCAGGGGAACAGCTGACGTTACTGAACCCCAATAACAGAGGAGGGACTGTTGGGACTGTGCGTACAGCACTTCTGGATGGCAACTGGCGGTGTTGGAGCCCAGGGACAGGAGGGGGAGGAGGAGGTGGAGGAGATAGGAGGGATTGCCACACACACAGCAGGGGAACAGCTGACGTTACTGAACCCCAATAACAGAGGAGGGACTGTTGGGACTGTGCGGACAGCACTTCTGGACGGCAACTGGCGGTGTTGGAGCCCAGGGACAGGAGAGGGAGGAGGAGGTGGAGGAGATAGGAGGGATTGCCACACACACAGCAGGGGAACAGCTGACGTTACTGAACCCCAATAACAGAGGAGGGACTGTCAGGACTGTGCGTACAGCACTTCTGGATGGCAACTGGCGGTGTTGGAGCCCAGGGACAGGTGGAGGAGGAGGAGATGGAGGAGATAGGAGGGATTGCAACACACACAGCAGGGGAACAGCAGACATTACTGAACCCCAATAACAGAGGAGGGACTGTTGGGACTGTGCGGACAGCACTTCTGGACGGCAACTGGCGGTGTTGGAGCTCAGGGACAGGAGGGGGAGGAGGAGGTGGAGGAGATAGGAGGGATTGCCACACACACAGCAGGGGAACAGCTGACGTTACTGAACCCCAATAACAGAGGAGGGACTGTTGGGACTGTGCGGACAGCACTTCTGGACGGCAACTGGCGGTGTTGGAGCCCAGGGACAGGAGGGGGAGGAGGAGGTGGAGGAGATAGGAGGGATTGCCACACACACAGCAGGGGAACAGCTGACGTTACTGAACCCCAATAACAGAGGAGGGACTGTTGGGACTGTGCGTACAGCACTTCTGGATGGCAACTGGCGGTGTTGGAGCCCAGGGACAGGAGGGGGAGGAGGAGGTGGAGGAGATAGGAGGGATTGCCACACACACAGCAGGGGAACAGCTGACGTTACTGAACCCCAATAACAGAGGAGGGACTGTTGGGACTGTGCGGACAGCACTTCTGGACGGCAACTGGCGGTGTTGGAGCCCAGGGACAGGAGAGGGAGGAGGAGGTGGAGGAGATAGGAGGGATTGCCACACACACAGCAGGGGAACAGCTGACGTTACTGAACCCCAATAACAGAGGAGGGACTGTCAGGACTGTGCGTACAGCACTTCTGGATGGCAACTGGCGGTGTTGGAGCCCAGGGACAGGTGGAAGAGGAGGAGATGGAGGAGATAGGAGGGATTGCAACACACACAGCAGGGGAACAGCAGACGTTACTGAACCCCAATAACAGAGGAGGGACTGTTGGGACTGTGCGGACAGCACTTCTGGACGGCAACTGGCGGTGTTGGAGCTCAGGGACAGGAGGGGGAGGAGGAGGTGGAGGAGATAGGAGGGATTGCCACACACACAGCAGGGGAACAGCTGACGTTACTGAACCCCAATAACAGAGGAGGGACTGTTGGGACTGTGCGTACAGCACTTCTGGATGGCAACTGGCGGTGTTGGAGCCCAGGGACAGGTGGAGGAGGAGGAGATGGAGGAGATAGGAGGGATTGCAACACACACAGCAGGGGAACAGCAGACGTTACTGAACCCCAATAACAGAGGAGGGACTGTTGGGACTGTGCGGACAGCACTTCTGGATGGCAACTGGCGGTGTTGGAGCCCAGGGACAGGAGGGGGAGGAGGAGGTGGAGGAGATAGGAGGGATTGCCACACACACAGCAGGGGAACAGCTGACGTTACTGAACCCCAATAACAGAGGAGGGACTGTTGGGACTGTGCGGACAGCACTTCTGGACGGCAACTGGCGGTGTTGGAGCCCAGGGACAGGAGGGGGAGGAGGAGGTGGAGGAGATAGGAGGGATTGCCACACACACAGCAGGGGAACAGCTGACGTTACTGAACCCCAATAACAGAGGAGGGACTGTTGGGACTGTGCGTACAGCACGTCTGGACGGCAACTGGCGGTGTTGGAGCCCAGGGACAGGAGGGGGAGGAGGAGGTGGAGGAGATAGGAGGGATTGCCACACACACAGCAGGGGAACAGCTGACGTTACTGAACCCCAATAACAGAGGAGGGACTGTTGGGACTGTGCGGACAGCACTTCTGGACGGCAACTGGCGGTGTTGGAGCCCAGGGACAGGAGAGGGAGGAGGAGGTGGAGGAGATAGGAGGGATTGCCACACACACAGCAGGGGAACAGCTGACGTTACTGAACCCCAATAACAGAGGAGGGACTGTCGGGACTGTGCGTACAGCACTTCTGGACGGCAACTGGCGGTGTTGGAGCCCAGGGACAGGTGGAGGAGGAGGAGATGGAGGAGATAAGAGGGATTGCAACACACACAGCAGGGGAACAGCAGACGTTACTGAACCCCAATAACAGAGGAGGGACTGTTGGGACTGTGCGGACAGCACTTCTGGACGGCAACTGGCAGTGTTGGAGCTCAGGGACAGGAGGGGGAGGAGGAGGTGGAGGAGATAGGAGGGATTGCCACACACACAGCAGGGGAACAGCTGACGTTACTGAACCCCAATAACAGAGGAGGGACTGTTGGGACTGTGCGGACAGCACTTCTGGACGGCAACTGGCGGTGTTGGAGCCCAGGGACAGGAGAGGGAGGAGGAGGTGGAGGAGATAGGAGGGATTGCCACACACACAGCAGGGGAACAGCTGACGTTACTGAACCCCAATAACAGAGGAGGGACTGTCAGGACTGTGCGTACAGCACTTCTGGATGGCAACTGGCGGTGTTGGAGCCCAGGGACAGGTGGAGGAGGAGGAGATGGAGGAGATAGGAGGGATTGCAACACACACAGCAGGGGAACAGCAGACATTACTGAACCCCAATAACAGAGGAGGGACTGTTGGGACTGTGCGGACAGCACTTCTGGACGGCAACTGGCGGTGTTGGAGCTCAGGGACAGGAGGGGGAGGAGGAGGTGGAGGAGATAGGAGGGATTGCCACACACACAGCAGGGGAACAGCTGACGTTACTGAACCCCAATAACAGAGGAGGGACTGTTGGGACTGTGCGGACAGCACTTCTGGACGGCAACTGGCGGTGTTGGAGCCCAGGGACAGGAGGGGGAGGAGGAGGTGGAGGAGATAGGAGGGATTGCCACACACACAGCAGGGGAACAGCTGACGTTACTGAACCCCAATAACAGAGGAGGGACTGTTGGGACTGTGCGTACAGCACTTCTGGATGGCAACTGGCGGTGTTGGAGCCCAGGGACAGGAGGGGGAGGAGGAGGTGGAGGAGATAGGAGGGATTGCCACACACACAGCAGGGGAACAGCTGACGTTACTGAACCCCAATAACAGAGGAGGGACTGTTGGGACTGTGCGGACAGCACTTCTGGACGGCAACTGGCGGTGTTGGAGCCCAGGGACAGGAGAGGGAGGAGGAGGTGGAGGAGATAGGAGGGATTGCCACACACACAGCAGGGGAACAGCTGACGTTACTGAACCCCAATAACAGAGGAGGGACTGTCAGGACTGTGCGTACAGCACTTCTGGATGGCAACTGGCGGTGTTGGAGCCCAGGGACAGGTGGAAGAGGAGGAGATGGAGGAGATAGGAGGGATTGCAACACACACAGCAGGGGAACAGCAGACGTTACTGAACCCCAATAACAGAGGAGGGACTGTTGGGACTGTGCGGACAGCACTTCTGGACGGCAACTGGCGGTGTTGGAGCTCAGGGACAGGAGGGGGAGGAGGAGGTGGAGGAGATAGGAGGGATTGCCACACACACAGCAGGGGAACAGCTGACGTTACTGAACCCCAATAACAGAGGAGGGACTGTTGGGACTGTGCGTACAGCACTTCTGGATGGCAACTGGCGGTGTTGGAGCCCAGGGACAGGTGGAGGAGGAGGAGATGGAGGAGATAGGAGGGATTGCAACACACACAGCAGGGGAACAGCAGACGTTACTGAACCCCAATAACAGAGGAGGGACTGTTGGGACTGTGCGGACAGCACTTCTGGATGGCAACTGGCGGTGTTGGAGCCCAGGGACAGGAGGGGGAGGAGGAGGTGGAGGAGATAGGAGGGATTGCCACACACACAGCAGGGGAACAGCTGACGTTACTGAACCCCAATAACAGAGGAGGGACTGTTGGGACTGTGCGGACAGCACTTCTGGACGGCAACTGGCGGTGTTGGAGCCCAGGGACAGGAGGGGGAGGAGGAGGTGGAGGAGATAGGAGGGATTGCCACACACACAGCAGGGGAACAGCTGACGTTACTGAACCCCAATAACAGAGGAGGGACTGTTGGGACTGTGCGTACAGCACGTCTGGACGGCAACTGGCGGTGTTGGAGCCCAGGGACAGGAGGGGGAGGAGGAGGTGGAGGAGATAGGAGGGATTGCCACACACACAGCAGGGGAACAGCTGACGTTACTGAACCCCAATAACAGAGGAGGGACTGTTGGGACTGTGCGGACAGCACTTCTGGACGGCAACTGGCGGTGTTGGAGCCCAGGGACAGGAGAGGGAGGAGGAGGTGGAGGAGATAGGAGGGATTGCCACACACACAGCAGGGGAACAGCTGACGTTACTGAACCCCAATAACAGAGGAGGGACTGTCGGGACTGTGCGTACAGCACTTCTGGACGGCAACTGGCGGTGTTGGAGCCCAGGGACAGGTGGAGGAGGAGGAGATGGAGGAGATAAGAGGGATTGCAACACACACAGCAGGGGAACAGCAGACGTTACTGAACCCCAATAACAGAGGAGGGACTGTTGGGACTGTGCGGACAGCACTTCTGGACGGCAACTGGCAGTGTTGGAGCTCAGGGACAGGAGGGGGAGGAGGAGGTGGAGGAGATAGGAGGGATTGCCACACACACAGCAGGGGAACAGCTGACGTTACTGAACCCCAATAACAGAGGAGGGACTGTTGGGACTGTGCGGACAGCACTTCTGGACGGCAACTGGCGGTGTTGGAGCCCAGGGACAGGAGGGGGAGGAGGAGGTGTGTTATGGTTCTCAATGGCAAGAGAACATAGCCCAGCATACATAGGAACTAGCTCTTGGAAGGATGGAAACTTAAACTGACCATGAACTAAACCTGCCGCACAACTAACAGTAGCCGGGTAGCGTAGCCTGCGTTTTATCCCTAGATGCCCAGCGCCGGCCGGAGGACTAACTAATCCTGGCAGAGGAAAATATAGTCCTGGCTCACCTCTAGAGAAATTTCCCCGAAAGGCAGACAGAGGCCCCCACATATATTGGCGGTGATTTAAGATGAAAATGACAAACGTAGTATGAAAATAGGTTTAGCAAAATCGAGGTCCGCTTACTAGATAGCCGGAAGACAGAAAGGGTACTTTCATGGTCAGCTGAAAACCCTATCAATACACCATCCTGAAATTACTTTAAGACTCTAGTATTAACTCATAACATCAGAGTGGCAATTTCAGATCACAAGAGCTTTCCAGACACAGAAACGAAACTGCAGCTGTGAACTGGAACAAAATGCAAAAAACAAACAAGGACAAAAGTCCGACTTAGCTGGAAGTTGTCTGGTAGCAGGAACAAGCACAGAAAGGCTTCTGATTACAATGTTGACCGGCATGGAAGTGACAGAGGAGCAAGGTTAAATAGCGACTCCCACATCCTGATGGGAACAGGTGAACAGAGGGGATGATGCACACAAGTTCAATTCCACCAGTGGCCACCGGGGGAGCCCAAAATCCAATTTCACAACAGAGGTGGAGGAGATAGGAGGGATTGCCACACACACAGCAGGGGAACAGCTGACGTTACTGAACCCCAATAACAGAGGAGGGACTGTCGGGACTGTGCGTACAGCACTTCTGGACGGCAACTGGCGGTGTTGGAGCCCAGGGACAGGTGGAGGAGGAGGAGATGGAGGAGATAAGAGGGATTGCAACACACACAGCAGGGGAACAGCAGACGTTACTGAACCCCAATAACAGAGGAGGGACTGTTGGGACTGTGCGGACAGCACTTCTGGACGGCAACTGGCGGTGTTGGAGCCCAGAGACAGGAGGGGGAGGAGGAGGTGGGGGAGATAGGAGGGATTGCCACACACACAGCAGGGGAACAGCTGACGTTACTGAACCCCAATAACAGAGAAGGGACTGTCGGGACTGTGCGTACAGCACTTCTGGAAGGCAACTAGCGGTGTTGGAGCCCAGGGACAGGAGGGGGAGGTGGAGGAGATAGGAGGGATTGCCACACACACAGCAGGGGAACAGCTGACGTTACTGAACCCCAATAACAGAGGAGGGACTGTCGGGACTGTGCGTACAGCACTTCTGGACGGCAACTGGCGGTGTTGAAGCCCAGGGACAGGAGGGGGAGGAGGAGGTGGAGGAGATAGGAGGGATTGCCACACACACAGCAGGGGAACAGCTGACGTTACTGAACCCCAATAACAGAGGAGGGACTGTTGGGACTGTGCGGACAGCACTTCTGGACAGCAACTGGCGGTGTTGGAGCCCAGGGACAGGAGGGGGAGGAGGAGGTGGAGGAGATAGGAGGGATTGCCACACACACAGCAGGGGAACAGCTGACGTTACTGAACCCCAATAACAGAGGAGGGACTGTCGGGACTGTGCGTACAGCACTTCTGGACGGCAACTGGCGGTGTTGGAGCCCAGGGACAGGTGGAGGAGGAGGAGATGGAGGAGATAGGAGGGATTGCAACACACACAGCAGGGGAACAGCAGACGTTACTGAACCCCAATAACAGAGGAGGGACTGTTGGGACTGTGCGGACAGCACTTCTGGACGGCAACTGGCGGTGTTGGAGCTCAGGGACAGGAGGGGGAGGAGGAGGTGGAGGAGATAGGAGGGATTGCCACACACACAGCAGGGGAACAGCTGACGTTACTGAACCCCAATAACAGAGGAGGGACTGTCGGGACTGTGCGTACAGCACTTCTGGACGGCAACTGGCGGTGTTGGAGCCCAGGGACAGGTGGAGGAGGAGGAGATGGAGGAGATAGGAGGGATTGCAACACACACAGCAGGGGAACAGCAGACGTTACTGAACCCCAATAACAGAGGAGGGACTGTTGGGACTGTGCGGACAGCACTTCTGGACGGCAACTGGCGGTGTTGGAGCCCAGGGACAGGAGGGGGAGGAGGAGGTGGAGGAGATAGGAGGGATTGCCACACACACAGCAGCGGAACAGCTGACGTTACTGAACCCCAATAACAGAGGAGGGACTGTTGGGACTGTGCGGACAGCACTTCTGGACAGCAACTGGCGGTGTTGGAGCCCAGGGACAGGAGGGGGAGGAGGAGGTGGAGGAGATAGGAGGGATTGCCACACACACAGCAGGGGAACAGCTGACGTTACTGAACCCCAATAACAGAGGAGGGACTGTTGGGACTGTGCGGACAGCACTTCTGGACGGCAACTGGCGGTGTTGGAGCCCAGGGACAGGAGGGGGAGGAGGAGGTGGAGGAGATAGGAGGGATTGCCACACACACAGCAGGGGAACAGCTGACGTTACTGAACCCCAATAACAGAGGAGGGACTGTCGGGACTGTGCGTACAGCACTTCTAGACGGCAACTGGCGGTGTTGGAGCCCAGGGACAGGTGGAGGAGGAGGAGATGGAGGAGATAGGAGGGATTGCAACACACACAGCAGGGGAACAGCAGACGTTACTGAACCCCAATAACAGAGGAGGGACTGTTGGGACTGTGCGGACAGCACTTCTGGACGGCAACTGGCGGTGTTGGAGCCCAGGGACAGGAGGGGGAGGAGGAGGTGGAGGAGATAGGAGGGATTGCCACACACACAGCAGGGGAACAGCTGACGTTACTGAACCCCAATAACAGAGGAGGGACTGTCGGGACTGTGCGTACAGCACTTCTGGACGGCAACTGGCGGTGTTGGAGCCCAGGGACAGGTGGAGGAGGAGGAGATGGAGGAGATAGGAGGGATTGCAACACACACAGCAGGGGAACAGCAGACGTTACTGAACCCCAATAACAGAGGAGGGACTGTTGGGACTGTGCGGACAGCACTTCTGGACGGCAACTGGCGGTGTTGGAGCCCAGGGACAGGAGGGGGAGGAGGAGGTGGAGGAGATAGGAGGGATTGCCACACACACAGCAGGGGAACAGCTGACGTTACTGAACCCCAATAACAGAGGAGGGACTGTTGGGACTGTGCGGACAGCACTTGTGGACGGCAACTGGCGGTGTTGGAGCCCAGGGACAGGAGGGGGAGGAGGAGGTTGAGGAGATAGGAGGGATTGCCACACACACAGCAGGGGAACAGCTGACGTTACTGAAACCCAATAACAGAGGAGGGACTGTTGGGACTGTGCGGACAGCACTTCTGGACGGCAACTGGCGGTGTTGGAGCCCAGGGACAGGAGGGGGAGGAGGAGGTGGAGGAGATAGGAGGGATTGCCACACACACAGCAGGGGAACAGCTGACGTTACTGAACCCCAATAACAGAGGAGGGACTGTCGGGACTGTGCGTACAGCACTTCTGGACGGCAACTGGCGGTGTTGGAGCCCAGGGACAGGTGGAGGAGGAGGAGATGGAGGAGATAGGAGGGATTGCAACACACACAGCAGGGGAACAGCAGACGTTACTGAACCCCAATAACAGAGGAGGGACTGTTGGGACTGTGCGGACAGCACTTCTGGACGGCAACTGGCGGTGTTGGAGCCCAGGGACAGGAGGGGGAGGAGGAGGTGGAGGAGATAGGAGGGATTGCCACACACACAGCAGGGGAACAGCTGACGTTACTGAACCCCAATAACAGAGGAGGGACTGTCGGGACTGTGCGTACAGCACTTCTGGACGGCAACTGGCGGTGTTGGAGCCCAGGGACAGGTGGAGGAGGAGGAGATGGAGGAGATAGGAGGGATTGCAACACACACAGCAGGGGAACAGCAGACGTTACTGAACCCCAATAACAGAGGAGGGACTGTTGGGACTGTGCGGACAGCACTTCTGGACGGCAACTGGCGGTGTTGGAGCCCAGGGACAGGAGGGGGAGGAGGAGGTGGAGGAGATAGGAGGGATTGCCACACACACAGCAGGGGAACAGCTGACGTTACTGAACCCCAATAACAGAGGAGGGACTGTTGGGACTGTGCGGACAGCACTTGTGGACGGCAACTGGCGGTGTTGGAGCCCAGGGACAGGAGGGGGAGGAGGAGGTTGAGGAGATAGGAGGGATTGCCACACACACAGCAGGGGAACAGCTGACGTTACTGAAACCCAATAACAGAGGAGGGACTGTTGGGACTGTGCGGACAGCACTTCTGGACGGCAACTGGCGGTGTTGGAGCCCAGGGACAGGAGGGGGAGGAGGAGGTGGAGGAGATAGGAGGGATTGCCACACACACAGCAGGGGAACAGCTGACGTTACTGAACCCCAATAACAGAGGAGGGACTGTCGGGACTGTGCGTACAGCACTTCTGGACGGCAACTGGCGGTGTTGGAGCCCAGGGACAGGTGGAGGAGGAGGAGATGGAGGAGATAGGAGGGATTGCAACACACACAGCAGGGGAACAGCAGACGTTACTGAACCCCAATAACAGAGGAGGGACTGTTGGGACTGTGCGGACAGCACTTCTGGACGGCAACTGGCGGTGTTGGAGCCCAGGGACAGGAGGGGGAGGAGGAGGTGGAGGAGATAGGAGGGATTGCCACACACACAGCAGGGGAACAGCTGACGTTACTGAACCCCAATAACAGAGGAGGGACTGTTGGGACTGTGCGTACAGCACTTCTGGATGGCAACTGGCGGTGTTGGAGCCCAGGGACAGGTGGAGGAGGAGGAGATGGAGGAGATAGGAGGGATTGCAACACACACAGCAGGGGAACAGCAGACGTTACTGAACCCCAATAACAGAGGAGGGACTGTTGGGACTGTGCGGACAGCACTTCTGGACGGCAACTGGCGGTGTTGGAGCTCAGGGACAGGAGGGGGAGGAGGAGGTGGAGGAGATAGGAGGGATTGCCACACACACAGCAGGGGAACAGCTGACGTTACTGAACCCCAATAACAGAGGAGGGACTGTCGGGACTGTGCGTACAGCACTTCTGGACGGCAACTGGCGGTGTTGGAGCCCAGGGACAGGTGGAGGAGGAGGAGATGGAGGAGATAGGAGGGATTGCAACACACACAGCAGGGGAACAGCAGACGTTACTGAACCCCAATAACAGAGGAGGGACTGTTGGGACTGTGCGGACAGCACTTCTGGACGGCAACTGGCGGTTGTCACGATATGGTATGAAATATCATAAGTTAGTTTTCCTGCTAGCATGCGGGGGCTAAACCCCCCTTCTCTCTGGTTCTCTTTCTTTCCCTGTGTTTCTAGCTGTCTGTGTAGAAGAGCTTGCCTTGTGGGGGAGTTTTATTGACGAAAGGTATTTACGACGGGCATAGCTGCAAGAGAAATTTGTGTTAGCAGGAACTGTTAGAGAAACTTCTAGAATGCATGGGATTTCTTTGTTCTGTTTTTGGAAGATATTATGCAAACCGTTTAAGTTACGAACACCAAAATATATCGTCATAATCACACTCGGAGGATCTACGCATCACTCTAAATACGGGCGTCTAACTCCATCTGGTGAAGAAGTAGGGATTTCTCTGTAAATATGTATCCCAGACAGGGCATATTTGATCTCATCGGAATGCCCACGATACTATGAGATGAACGATGGGTATGGTGCGATTATTTTATGTTCTGTAGCGAAGATACGGGCATCAGATATATTTAATGCCCAGTTAGTGAAACCGAAGAGGTAGGAGGAGTTGGAAAACCAAGCCCTTTCTGTGAGGTCACAGACTGTAGGTTTTAAGTGCTGGCAGGCATCCAAGAGAGCAGAGTTGTGAGTTTTTACCTGAAGCGACCAGACTGCGAGTGCCCAATGCACTGGGATAGATGGAAAGCTCCTAGCCTGTTGCCTGCAATGCAATGATCTAAGAACATGTGAGTTATCTTTTCTTCCTTTAATCCTTTTATTTTTATAATTACCTTGTACATATTTGCAATTGTCTCATTTGTAACATCTTTGTAAAATATTTTATAAACACTGCCTAAAATCATTTATGGGGTATCCTATTTAATACTAGTTCGTTCTTCCTGCCCTAAACCGTACCCTGTCTCTGAAGGGAATTACGCTACTGTTTTTTGGGGTTTGCTCCAGACCCGTTCAACTGGAGCTGGTGGCAGCGACCGTGTGCCGGCTTTTGGGGGGTCACTGTAGCGACTGCGGCTTGATAATTATTGTTCCTGCCTGAGCGGGAGTAGTTATCGCATCGCTGCAGTACACCCAATAGCCAGTACATAGCAGGCAGCGTTTCTGGCGACTAATTACCCCAGGTGCAGTACCTAATCTGACCTGACAGAAAGGGGGGCGCCAGAGAGCTGCAAGGTTTAAGTGGAACTGTAAGCGGGATACACAAATCCCTGCAGTTCATGGTATATTGAAGAGCAGTGGGATACCTAAAATAAGCCCCTGCTGTAAACTAAGAGGTCAATAGCCTCGTGTGTGTTTTTTTTTTCATCACATTGTGGCAGTGGAGGGATAACTAGGATAAGCCCCCTGCACATGTGATAGCCGTCTGCTGGTCTAAGGTCACCCCCGTCCGTGACAGATTGTGGGCAGCGGCTAAGGGATCCTGACAGTCACGGTGTGAATCGTGACATATTGGTGGCAAGGCGGTGGGATATTAGAGCATTAGTGATTTGGTTTGAGCAATCATTCCTCTCACTAAAAACTTGCAGAAAGTTCTTGCGAGAACTCTGCGCAAATAAGTTTGGAGAACGAACTCAGTGTTTATTAGTCTTGAGACAATTGTGTGTACTGGTGATTATCCCCTCCCTTTTTCTTCGTTTTTCTATCCTATCTTTTATTTGGCAACCATGGCAACGAAAGGAGAAGCCTGGTACAACCAGCAGAAGAAAGACACTCTTGCTGGGATATGCACGTATCATGGCCTGAACCCCCAGAGCATGACCAAGACTCAAATGGTCGCTGAACTGGTGCAATGGGAAGCCGCTCTAGACCACTCACAGAGCCCAGAGGCCGCAGATGCCAGCACCAGCGAACGTGGTGCTGCAGCAGAGGTTCAACCACTGAATACGGGCCCTACTGGCAACCAGGGGGGCGCAGACCTCCGCCTGCAGCTGGCTCTGCAACAATGCTCCGCAGATGACCTAGAGAGACGTCTGCAGCTGATCCAGCAATACCAGGAGCGAGCCGAGCGAGAGGCCCAGCGAGAGGCAGAGAGAGCTGAGCGAGAGGCTGAGAGAGCCGAGCGAGAGGCCCAGGCCCAGCGAGCCGAGCGCCAAGCCCAGCGAGAACATGAACTGGAGATGCTCCGGCGGGGGGGGACGCCTTCCACTGCCCAGAGCCGTGAGCCCAGCAGCGCTCAGATACCAAAGCCCCGGCCCGACCACTTTCCTGTTATGGAAAAGGATGGGGACTTGGACACTTTTCTGCGGGCCTTTGAGAAAGCCTGCAGACAGTACCAGCTGCCTACACAAGAATGGGCACGGTACCTGACACCAGGGCTGAGAGGAAAAGCTCTGGAGGCGTTTGCTGCACTCCCTCAAGAACAAGATGGTGACTATGAGGCCATCAAGCAGGCTCTGATAGCCAAGTACCAGCTTACACCCGAGGTGTACCGTAAAAAGTTTCGGACCCTCCTACGTGGCCCACACGACAGTTACAGTGATGTGGTGCATAGACTGGGGACCCACTTTGACCAGTGGACCCAAGGACTGTCAGTGACCACCTTTACACAGCTGCGAGACCTGATGATCAAAGACCAGTTCTTCCGTCTTTGCCCAACTGAAGTGCGACAGTTCGTGATGGACAGAGAACCCAACGATGTGACGAAAGCAGCGCAGATTGCCGATGCCTATGAGGCCAACCGTAGATCGGAAGTGCGGAAGCCAGTCACCACCAGCTGGAGAGGGGGTAAGCCTGCAGCCAACGCCAGTACCCCTGCCAGCCAACACACCAGAGGTCCTGTCCCCGTGGCCAACAGCACCAGACCTACCACCGAACTTCGCCAGTGTTACCACTGCAGGCAGACTGGACACCTCAGTCACCAATGTCCAGCCAGGCAGAAGAACCCCTCATCCCAGGCCCCAGGGCCTAATGCAGCAGTTCTTTTGGTGGGTGGTGTGGTTGGGAGGGTGTGTGACAACGTACAGCCCGTCACTGTGGGAGGTCGTGTTGCTACAGGCCTCAAGGACACCGGGGCTGAACGAACCCTCATCCGACCCGAACTGGCGGCCCCTGAAGAAATCATTCCGGGGAAAACCCTAACTGTCACTGGGATTGGGGGCATCAGCTGTCCCTTACCGATGGCCCGGGTTTTTATTGATTGGGGTGCCGGGAGCGGGGTGAAAGAAGTGGGGCTGTCTGATAATTTGCCCACTGATGTTTTGTTGGGGACTGATTTGGGGAGGTTGTTTGCATACTACGTCCCTGACACCCCTCCCCAATCTGCTAATAAGCGTAACGTTAACCCTGATGATGATGATGATGATGATGGGAAATCGCATGTGTTACCTGACCATGCTTTATCTTGTAATGATGCATCTGTTAACCATTTTTTCCCTAGGATTGATGGGGGAAATGTTGTACCTGTGCCAACTGTATCTGATAATGATGTTTCTGTGAAAGTTGATGTGTCCATAGGTACAGGAGTGCTCAGCCAAGTCCCTCTGCGGAGTGAGACGGCTGAGGAACCCCTAGCAGGGGCAAGTGTCGGTGCTACAAGAAATGGGGAGATACATGGGAACCGTGAGCAAGGTGATGCCATGCAATTGACCAGTGCCACCGAGGAAGGTAACTGGCCCATAAGTAGCAATGCTCCTGAGGTAATGGGGGTGGATGGGGAGGTAGAGCCCATAGCAGCGTCGGCTGTTGGGTCTGTAGAAATCCCCGGGGAGACAGCCTACGTAGCTGCTGTCACCCGCAGTCAGAGTGCCCGGAACGCAGATACCTGTCTGCCTTCCGGACCCTCCTCAGTCATCAGTGTGACTGAACCAGAGGTGGACCCAGTGCAGGTCCCAGAGGGCTCCCGTGGGGAAGGGACCCTGACATCGCTTTTGGCTTCCCCTAGCCAGGAGTTTCAGGCCGCTCTGCACACAGATGCGAGCCTAGAGAGTTTGAGACAACTCGCCGGGACGTGCTTCTCCGAGACTGATAAGGAGAAGGTGTTCTGGGCAGGAGGAAGGTTGTACCGGGAGACAGTACCCGGAGAATCACAAACGGAGTGGTTGAGGGAAAGACAGCTGGTCGTCCCACAGCAATTCCGGGGTGAGTTGTTGCGGATTGCCCATGAGATCCCGCTAGCTGGACACTTGGGGATCAGCAAAACTAAGGCCCGGCTGTCTCAACACTTCTATTGGCCTAAGATGGGGACAGATGTGTCAAACTACTGCCGCTCCTGTGTCACCTGTCAAAGAGTGGGGAAGGCGGGGCCTGCTCTTAAGGCTCCCCTGATCCCTTTGCCAGTGATAGAGGAGCCTTTCCAGAGGATTGCGGTGGACATTGTGGGCCCGCTGGCCGTCTCCAGCAGCTCTGGAAAGCGATTTATTCTTACTGTGGTAGACTACGCTACCCGGTACCCAGAGGCAGTAGCTCTGTCGTCAACTAGGGCAGATAAGGTGGCGGATGCCCTGTTGGCCATCTTTTCACGTGTAGGATTTCCCAGGGAAATGCTTACTGATCGAGGGACCCAATTTATGTCTCACCTAATGGAGGCTCTCTGTAAGAAAATGCAGGTGAAGCACCTGGTATCGAGTGCGTATCACCCACAGACCAATGGCTTGTGTGAACGCTTCAATGGTACCCTCAAACAGATGCTACGCATGCTGGTTGAGACACAAGGGCGCGACTGGGAGCGGTACCTCCCACACCTGCTATTCGCTTACAGAGAGGTTCCGCAGGCCTCGACGGGGTTCTCCCCCTTCGAGCTCCTGTACGGCAGGCGAGTCCGGGGACCCCTTGGGTTGGTAAGAGAATCCTGGGAAGAGGAGCCGAACCCTTCTGAAGTGTCCATAGTGGAGTATGTCATGCGCTTCCGTGACAAGATGCAGACCTTGACGCAGTTGGTGCATGACAACATGACGCAGGCTCAGGCTGATCAGAAGCACTGGTACGACCAGAACGCCCGGGAGCGGACCTACCACGTGGGTCAAAAGGTGTGGGTGCTGGTTCCTGTACCAACGGATAAGCTTCAGGCAGCCTGGGAGGGCCCGTACGTCGTCCACCAACAGCTCAACCCGGTCACCTATGTGGTCACGCTTGACCACACTCGGGGTAGGCGAAAGGCCTTTCACGTCAACATGATGAAGGCTCATCACGAACGTGAACCTTTCGTCCTACCGGTCTGCAGCTTACCCGAAGACGGGGAGGAAGACACCCTCCTGGACATGCTGGCCCAAGCCAAGGCCCGTGGGTCCATTGAGGACGTGGAGGTAAGCGCCTTGCTAGATGAACCACAGCGGTTGCAGTTGCAAACCACACTGGAACCCTTCCGGGTCGTGTTCTCCAACCGGCCTGGAAGGACTGAGTTAGCGGTCCACGAGGTGGACACCGGGAATCACGCCCCACTACGGCGAACACCCTATCGAATCTCTGACCAGGTGCAGCAGATTATGCGCCAGGAGATCGATGAGATGTTACAGCTGGGGGTGATTCGACGGTCAAAGAGCGCGTGGGCCTCACCTGTAGTTCTCGTGCCAAAGAAGGACCGGACCACCCGGTTCTGCGTGGACTACAGGGGGCTCAACGCCATTACAGCCTCTGACGCGCACCCAATGCCGCGCATCGAGGAGCTGCTTGAGAAGTTAGCTGGCGCAGAATACCTGACAATAATGGATCTGAGTCGCGGATACTGGCAGATTCCCCTGAGCCCCGAGGCGCAGGAGAAGTCCGCCTTTATCACACCCTTTGGACTGTACGAGTCCACGGTCATGCCCTTCGGCATGAAGAATGCCCCTGCCACTTTCCAGCGGATGGTCAATCTCCTGCTTCAGGGACTGGAGAAGTACGCTGTGGCGTACTTAGATGACATTGCCATCTTCAGTCCCTCCTGGGATGAACACCTGCAGCATCTCGAAGAGGTGCTCGGGCGAATTCACCGAGCAGGACTGACTATCAAGCCGGGAAAGTGCCAGATGGGCATGAGGGAGGTTCACTACCTGGGGCACCGGGTAGGTGGAAACACCCTGAAACCGGAGCCTGACAAAGTGGGCGTGATCGTGAACTGGCCCACTCCCAGGAACAAGAAACAGGTGATGTCCTTCCTGGGCACTGCAGGGTACTATAGGCGCTTCGTGCAGCACTATAGTAGTCTGGCAAAACCTTTGACGGACCTCACCAGGAAGAAGCTACCCCACATCGTCAACTGGACAGATGGCTGTGAGGGGGCCTTCCAGGCGTTGAAAACAGCACTGTGCAACGCCCCTGTGTTGAAAGCAGTCGACAGCAGTCGACCGTTCTTGGTACAGACCGACGCCAGCGAGTTTGGCCTTGGTGCTGTGCTCAGCCAGGTTGACTCGGAGGACCAAGAGCACCCCGTGTTGTACCTGAGCCGGAAACTTTTGCCGAGGGAAGTGGCCTACTCCACCATCGAGAAGGAGTGCCTGGCCATAGTCTGGGCTCTGCAGCGCTTGCAGCCCTACTTGTACGGTCGCACCTTCACGGTGGTGACCGACCACAACCCTCTGCGCTGGCTAAGCACCATGTGTGGAACCAATGGCAGGTTGCTACGCTGGAGCCTTGCCCTTCAGCAATTTGACTTCACCATTAAGCACAGAGCGGGCAAAGAGCATGGTAATGCAGATGGACTTTCCCGTCAGGGTGAACCCACGGACGTGCGCATGGAGGCATACCGAGAGGTCCTGCCGCCGTAGCGCACGCTAAAAGGGGGAGGTGTCACGATATGGTATGAAATATCATAAGTTAGTTTTCCTGCTAGCATGCGGGGGCTAAACCCCCCTTCTCTCTGGTTCTCTTTCTTTCCCTGTGTTTCTAGCTGTCTGTGTAGAAGAGCTTGCCTTGTGGGGGAGTTTTATTGACGAAAGGTATTTACGACGGGCATAGCTGCAAGAGAAATTTGTGTTAGCAGGAACTGTTAGAGAAACTTCTAGAATGCATGGGATTTCTTTGTTCTGTTTTTGGAAGATATTATGCAAACCGTTTAAGTTACGAACACCAAAATATATCGTCATAATCACACTCGGAGGATCTACGCATCACTCTAAATACGGGCGTCTAACTCCATCTGGTGAAGAAGTAGGGATTTCTCTGTAAATATGTATCCCAGACAGGGCATATTTGATCTCATCGGAATGCCCACGATACTATGAGATGAACGATGGGTATGGTGCGATTATTTTATGTTCTGTAGCGAAGATACGGGCATCAGATATATTTAATGCCCAGTTAGTGAAACCGAAGAGGTAGGAGGAGTTGGAAAACCAAGCCCTTTCTGTGAGGTCACAGACTGTAGGTTTTAAGTGCTGGCAGGCATCCAAGAGAGCAGAGTTGTGAGTTTTTACCTGAAGCGACCAGACTGCGAGTGCCCAATGCACTGGGATAGATGGAAAGCTCCTAGCCTGTTGCCTGCAATGCAATGATCTAAGAACATGTGAGTTATCTTTTCTTCCTTTAATCCTTTTATTTTTATAATTACCTTGTACATATTTGCAATTGTCTCATTTGTAACATCTTTGTAAAATATTTTATAAACACTGCCTAAAATCATTTATGGGGTATCCTATTTAATACTAGTTCGTTCTTCCTGCCCTAAACCGTACCCTGTCTCTGAAGGGAATTACGCTACTGTTTTTTGGGGTTTGCTCCAGACCCGTTCAACTGGAGCTGGTGGCAGCGACCGTGTGCCGGCTTTTGGGGGGTCACTGTAGCGACTGCGGCTTGATAATTATTGTTCCTGCCTGAGCGGGAGTAGTTATCGCATCGCTGCAGTACACCCAATAGCCAGTACATAGCAGGCAGCGTTTCTGGCGACTAATTACCCCAGGTGCAGTACCTAATCTGACCTGACAGAAAGGGGGGCGCCAGAGAGCTGCAAGGTTTAAGTGGAACTGTAAGCGGGATACACAAATCCCTGCAGTTCATGGTATATTGAAGAGCAGTGGGATACCTAAAATAAGCCCCTGCTGTAAACTAAGAGGTCAATAGCCTCGTGTGTGTTTTTTTTTTCATCACATTGTGGCAGTGGAGGGATAACTAGGATAAGCCCCCTGCACATGTGATAGCCGTCTGCTGGTCTAAGGTCACCCCCGTCCGTGACAGATTGTGGGCAGCGGCTAAGGGATCCTGACAGTCACGGTGTGAATCGTGACAGCGGTGTTGGAGCCCAGGGACAGGAGGGGGAGGAGGAGGTGGAGGAGATAGGAGGGATTGCCACACACACAGCAGGGGAACAGCTGACGTTACTGAACCCCAATAACAGAGGAGGGACTGTTGGGACTGTGCGGACAGCACTTCTGGACGGCAACTGGCGGTGTTGGAGCCCAGGGACAGGAGGGGGAGGAGGAGGTGGAGGAGATAGGAGGGATTGCCACACACACAGCAGGGGAACAGCTGACGTTACTGAACCCCAATAACAGAGGAGGGACTGTTGGGACTGTGCGGACAGCACTTCTGGACGGCAACTGGCGGTGTTGGAGCCCAGGGACAGGAGGGGGAGGAGGAGGTGGAGGAGATAGGAGGGATTGCCACACACACAGCAGGGGAACAGCTGACGTTACTGAACCCCAATAACAGAGGAGGGACTGTCGGGACTGTGCGTACAGCACTTCTAGACGGCAACTGGCGGTGTTGGAGCCCAGGGACAGGTGGAGGAGGAGGAGATGGAGGAGATAGGAGGGATTGCAACACACACAGCAGGGGAACAGCAGACGTTACTGAACCCCAATAACAGAGGAGGGACTGTTGGGACTGTGCGGACAGCACTTCTGGACGGCAACTGGCGGTGTTGGAGCTCAGGGACAGGAGGGGGAGGAGGAGGTGGAGGAGATAGGAGGGATTGCCACACACACAGCAGGGGAACAGCTGACGTTACTGAACCCCAATAACAGAGGAGGGACTGTTGGGACTGTGCGTACAGCACTTCTGGATGGCAACTGGCGGTGTTGGAGCCCAGGGACAGGTGGAGGAGGAGGAGATGGAGGAGATAGGAGGGATTGCAACACACACAGCAGGGGAACAGCAGACGTTACTGAACCCCAATAACAGAGGAGGGACTGTTGGGACTGTGCGGACAGCACTTCTGGACGGCAACTGGCGGTGTTGGAGCCCAGGGACAGGAGGGGGAGGAGGAGGTGGAGGAGATAGGAGGGATTGCCACACACACAGCAGGGGAACAGCTGACGTTACTGAACCCCAATAACAGAGGAGGGACTGTTGGGACCGTGCGGACAGCACTTCTGGACGGCAACTGGCGGTGTTGGAGCCCAGGGACAGGAGGGGGAGGAGGAGGTGGAGGAGATAGGAGGGATTGCCACACACACAGCAGGGGAACAGCTGACGTTACTGAACCCCAATAACAGAGGAGGGACTGTTGGGACTGTGCGTACAGCACTTCTGGATGGCAACTGGCGGTGTTGGAGCCCAGGGACAGGTGGAGGAGGAGGAGATGGAGGAGATAGGAGGGATTGCAACACACACAGCAGGGGAACAGCAGACGTTACTGAACCCCAATAACAGAGGAGGGACTGTTGGGACTGTGCGGACAGCACTTCTGGACGGCAACTGGCGGTGTTGGAGCTCAGGGACAGGAGGGGGAGGAGGAGGTGGAGGAGATAGGAGGGATTGCCACACACACAGCAGGGGAACAGCTGACGTTACTGAACCCCAATAACAGAGGAGGGACTGTCGGGACTGTGCGTACAGCACTTCTGGACGGCAACTGGCGGTGTTGGAGCCCAGGGACAGGTGGAGGAGGAGGAGATGGAGGAGATAGGAGGGATTGCAACACACACAGCAGGGGAACAGCAGACGTTACTGAACCCCAATTACAGAGGAGGGACTGTTGGGACTGTGCGGACAGCACTTCTGGACGGCAACTGGCGGTGTTGGAGCCCAGGGACAGGAGGGGGAGGAGGAGGTGGAGGAGATAGGAGGGATTGCCACACACACAGCAGGGGAACAGCTGACGTTACTGAACCCCAATAACAGAGGAGGGACTGTTGGGACTGTGCGGACAGCACTTCTGGACGGCAACTGGCGGTGTTGGAGCCCAGGGACAGGAGGGGGAGGAGGAGGTGGAGGAGATAGGAGGGATTGCCACACACACAGCAGGGGAACAGCTGACGTTACTGAACCCCAATAACAGAGGAGGGACTGTTGGGACTGTGCGGACAGCACTTCTGGACGGCAACTGGCGGTGTTGGAGCCCAGGGACAGGAGGGGGAGGAGGAGGTGGAGGAGATAGGAGGGATTGCCACACACACAGCAGGGGAACAGCTGACGTTACTGAACCCCAATAACAGAGGAGGGACTGTCGGGACTGTGCGTACAGCACTTCTAGACGGCAACTGGCGGTGTTGGAGCCCAGGGACAGGTGGAGGAGGAGGAGATGGAGGAGATAGGAGGGATTGCAACACACACAGCAGGGGAACAGCAGACGTTACTGAACCCCAATAACAGAGGAGGGACTGTTGGGACTGTGCGGACAGCACTTCTGGACGGCAACTGGCGGTGTTGGAGCTCAGGGACAGGAGGGGGAGGAGGAGGTGGAGGAGATAGGAGGGATTGCCACACACACAGCAGGGGAACAGCTGACGTTACTGAACCCCAATAACAGAGGAGGGACTGTTGGGACTGTGCGGACAGCACTTCTGGACGGCAACTGGCGGTGTTGGAGCCCAGGGACAGGAGGGGGAGGAGGAGGTGGAGGAGATAGGAGGGATTGCCACACACACAGCAGGGGAACAGCTGACGTTACTGAACCCCAATAACAGAGGAGGGACTGTCGGGACTGTGCGTACAGCACTTCTAGACGGCAACTGGCGGTGTTGGAGCCCAGGGACAGGTGGAGGAGGAGGAGATGGAGGAGATAGGAGGGATTGCAACACACACAGCAGGGGAACAGCAGACGTTACTGAACCCCAATAACAGAGGAGGGACTGTTGGGACTGTGCGGACAGCACTTCTGGACGGCAACTGGCGGTGTTGGAGCTCAGGGACAGGAGGGGGAGGAGGAGGTGGAGGAGATAGGAGGGATTGCCACACACACAGCAGGGGAACAGCTGACGTTACTGAACCCCAATAACAGAGGAGGGACTGTTGGGACTGTGCGTACAGCACTTCTGGATGGCAACTGGCGGTGTTGGAGCCCAGGGACAGGTGGAGGAGGAGGAGATGGAGGAGATAGGAGGGATTGCAACACACACAGCAGGGGAACAGCAGACGTTACTGAACCCCAATAACAGAGGAGGGACTGTTGGGACTGTGCGGACAGCACTTCTGGACGGCAACTGGCGGTGTTGGAGCCCAGGGACAGGAGGGGGAGGAGGAGGTGGAGGAGATAGGAGGGATTGCCACACACACAGCAGGGGAACAGCTGACGTTACTGAACCCCAATAACAGAGGAGGGACTGTCGGGACTGTGCGTACAGCACTTCTGGACGGCAACTGGCGGTGTTGGAGCCCAGGGACAGGTGGAGGAGGAGGAGATGGAGGAGATAAGAGGGATTGCAACACACACAGCAGGGGAACAGCAGACGTTACTGAACCCCAATAACAGAGGAGGGACTGTTGGGACTGTGCGGACAGCACTTCTGGACGGCAACTGGCGGTGTTGGAGCCCAGAGACAGGAGGGGGAG